>NC_048897.1:22247502-22287248 GCF_011077185.1 Oxyura jamaicensis
GCGAGCGGCCCGGCCTGCCCCGCGCCGCCCGCCCGCCCGGGACACAAAGGGCACGGCGCATGCGCAGCGCGCCGGGGCGGGAAGCGGGGAGGGGCGGCCACCGCCCGCGGGGGGGGGGGGGGGGCGGGACGGGGCCGGGTGGCTGAGGGGAGCCGAGGGGAGCTGAGGAGGGGGCGGGCAGCGTCCCCCGCTCTGCCGCCGGTCTCAACCCCCGGGGTGTGGGGAGAGGCCGGGAGTGGCACCCGCGGCTCGGGGGCTCCCTCCCGGTGGCGGTGCTGAGGGGCGAAGCGCCGGGCACGACGCGGGGGTCCCCGGCCCGGCCGCCTGCCCCGCCCCGGCCGCACGGGGCAGCGGGGCCTGACCCGGAAGGAGTGAGGCGGCGGCGCCGAGCCGCGGCTGGGACGGCCGGGAGGTCTGCGCGGCCTGCTGGGCTCTGCTCTGTCGGCCCCTGTCGCGACAGAGAGCGGGGAGGAGGCGTGCGGAACGACAGCGGGGAGGAAGAGGTGGGGAAGGGAAAGCAGCGAGGTGCCGGGAGCCTGGGGCTGGGAGCTAGGCGCGGCCCTGGGCTGAGGGCCTGTGAGTGAGAGGAGCCGGGACAAGGCTGGGGTGACAATTGACAATTCCTGGAGGGGCTGAATAAGCTAAATGGTCCGATACAGCACGCCTGTAATATTCAGTGGTTTTCTTTCTTTTTGTATGATTTCGTTCTTAAAAGTTCAGAGAAGGTGAACTGGTTTGACATGGTTTGGTTTGCCACAGAAGGAGTCCTAAACCAGGCAGCTAGTCTGCCTAGTCTTGTGAGCAGGAGGTAATAAATAGCCTCCCTTGGAGCACAGGGCGCCAGGCCCTCCGCTATGAATCAGAGAATAACGGTGTGCTGTAGTGGTTCCTACCAGCAGCGGTGCAGAGTTTTTTTTCAAAGCTTCATTTAAAAAATGAATATGTGATGCTTGTAAAATTCCAATTCTTGTCTTTCCTCTTTTTCATTGAAGGTAAAGATAAACTACAGTAACTACAGATAGCTCTGGAAGTTTTCTTGATGGATTGATTTCAAACCCGTTCATTGTGTTACTGGGAGTGAATCCTGCAGCTTTACCACGATGGCTCTGACTGTTACGGTGCTGAACAGTGCTGGCTTACATGGCCGATGCTGCAGGCACAAAGTTTTGCACCCCTTGCTTGGATCTCTCCTCGTTGATTCCACGTCAAAATTGTATAGCAGTTACAGGAGGCCAGGGTCACAGCCTGAGAAAACACCATCTTGGCAAAAGGTTGACTTCAGTTTTAAGAAGAGCATCGATGCCTTAAAGACTCAGCTAAGTTTGCTAAAGAAGGAGACCAAAGATCACTTGAGAGGACCCGAAGGCCGTCGGTTTGATCAGTATCTGTTGCAACAGACGAAGGTGATGTGGGAGTTTCGGAGCCAGGAAGATTTAAATAAATGGGTTGTTTCCTCTGATGTAGAGATTGGAGGAAAAAGCGAAGTTTACCTAAAACTGGGTAGGAATAACCAGGCTGCTCTGCTGTATGGAACTCTCAATACTGAAGTACCTCGCGATGGGGAGACAAAATACAGTGGATATTGTAGCATGAGAGCCAAACCACCAGTGGTAAGTGCAGCTTCGTGATATCATAACATCTTTTATTTAATCAGGGAGCATTTTTCTGTGGTTGTTGTTTACTGTGGTTGTAACTGATCGCCTTCAGGAATATTAGACATTCCTTCTCAGATGTGATTGCTGCCGTGTCCTTTGACTTGGCAGTAACCTAAACTTTTACTCAGATTTTGTTCTCCTTTCTTAGAAAAGGAATAATACGTTTGATCATTTGCTAACGTACAATAGGACGTCGTTAAGACACCCCTGTTTGCTGCCTCCTTACGAATGAACGATCTGTAATGAACTTTTAGATCTAAAAGTGGTACAATTAAAATAGATGATTCTCTCTAAATTGGAACTTAAAATGTTGTAAGGGCAAATTTTCTGGGCTTTGCCTTGGTTTATTCATCAAACTTGGTTTAGGTGAATGAGCTCATCATTTTTTCCTCATAGGCACAGAAAATATTGCTTTGAAATGTATGTTTTAAAGGCCTGACTCCTACTGTGTATCAGAAAAAGTGATACAACTGTTTGATAGATCTAAATTGGGCAAATCAGAACCTGAAATTGATATGCTTACTATTGGTACTGCTGTTTTCTTTCCTTATATTTAAACATCTTCAAAAAACAAAATAACACTTCAACAGTGTGTTAAAAATACCTTTTTAGTCTATTTTGTTGTTTGCAACTTGGAGAGCAGAGAACTGAAGGCAAGCAAAATCAGTGGGCAAATGAGAGGCAGAGGAACGCTGGTTACATTGGTGACACCACGTCAGGGGAATGGAACAGGGGGTTGAATCTCAGCAGAGTTCCCAAGATTGCTACTGACTTGTGTAAATGTGACTCAAATGTTCATTTCCTAATTCTGAGGTAGTGAAGTATCCATCAGTCCATCTTTATAATGCAGGTTGAGATTAGACGGTAAAAACACAAATATAAAGGCTCTACTTTATTTAAGTAAGAATGCTGAAAACTGGAAAAAACATAAATTGATTATCTACTGATCCTGTGACTTACAAGATGAGTTCATAGAAGAAAGATTAATAGGTAACCGTAGTAGTGCTGTAAAGTAAAAGGGAAACCTCTGGCTTTTTGGTGGTAATTTTGACTTGGTTTGAGTAGTTCTGGTCAAGAATAGCCCTTGCAACCCCCTCTCGCTCCAATGACCTCAGCGTAACTCTCTGAAGGTTATTTGGTCTGCCCATGTGCAAATCACAACGCTCGGGCTTCTAAGATACTGGAAAAAATGCACTCGAGAATTCAATATACTTCTAATCTGGATCATTATGCACAGATAATGACAAAAAGTGTTGGAAAGCATATAAATGCTTTGTGTTCACGTCAGTCTTTAGCAAGGGAAGTAAGTTACCACGGGATAAAATTATCCTACATATGCAATTTCTCGTAACCTCCTCTGAATAGCCTGGTACTGCCCACAGATTATTAAATGTAATGAACTACAGGCCTGGTCTGCCATTGTCGTGTGTGCGCCTGGTACGGGATTTGGTCCAAGGAAAGAGATCTCATTTCTGATAGTTACGAGGCTGTGATTTATAATTAGCATGGGCCTTCAGAGCGGCGATAGTAGGTTTTGCAGGCTCTCGTACAGTGCTGAAGGAAGTTCACAGAGATCAGTGCCTGGTGTGATGAAAGAGAAACCTCGTTTCCACTGTGTCTCAGGAGATAGTATTTACAGCGAGAACAAGGGCAGTGATCAAAGTAGTAGCGTTGTTCTTTGTAATGGAAATTTCCCTTCAAGTATGAAGGAGGAATAATTCTGCTTATTAATAATTTACAGGGATCCTTTGCTAGGAAGAAGTATTACGACTGGTCAAACTTCAACAGCCTGCATTTACGCGTCCGTGGTGATGGCAGACCTTGGATGGTAAACATTTATACAGACCCTTACTTCTCTCATCACAAGGACGATCTGTACAACTACTTCATGTTCACCCGAGGAGGGCCATACTGGGAGGAAATAAGGGTAAGCTCATGAGCTTCTCTGTGCCGCTTGTGAAGACCTAAAGACCTGAACAGTGTTGGAACCAAATGTAGCATGTGACTTCATTTACTAAGGCAGACTTTTTTTTCTTAAGTTTTTATTCCATCGACTAGTGACACACTGAAGTCTTTTTTTTTTCCCTGTCAGATTCCATTCTCCAAATTCTTTCTCTCCAGTCGAGGAAGAGTCCAGGATAACCAGCATCCTATCTGGTTAGACAAGGCAAGTTTTCTGTAGGCTTAAACAGTCTGAAATTTACTTTCTATGAATACTTGTCATTATGTAAATGACTTGGAAATCTTTGGGGTATTTAATGTTAGTGAATTTGAAATTGAGGGGTCTCTTCCTGTTATCATGTATTTATTCTTGTGCGCTTACCCTTTTCACTTAAATTATCCTGCTTTGTGATTGCAGTTTCAGTTTACTTCAAAGTAGCTCCAAAGATATATTTAAGATATTTAGGTAACCAAGAAACAGTTCACAACTTAATTGGCTGTTCAAAAAGAATTTTTCTGAGGAATGATCAAAGTGATGGCTGAGAAATCTAGCATACAAGTTGGCACAGTACTGCCAAAAACATTAAAAGCAAGCTTATATCATAGATAATGTATCTCGGGCTTACAAAGTGATAAATTCTTCAGAGCATAGAGTTCAGGTGACTCCTCTAATAATCCATAACAATATGAACCAGAAAGATGTAGCTTTAAAACCTCTGCAGGCTCCATAAGCCGATGGCCTGACTGTATAGCTTGCTTCTGGGGGAAATAAAGTAGTTGAAAACCTAGATCAATCTGAGAGGAGTGATGATGAAGTGATCCATTTAATCACTTTAGCATTGCTCTTTTACTAATTTAGCATGCATTTGCAATGTACATTTATCCTCAATTCTCATCCTATGGTTATTCAACTTTAATCTGACACATCCCAGGCATTATTTTTCTGCAGGTACAGCAGTCCTTATAACCATGGGTACAGATCAGAGCTGCACTTTTAGCAGAGTTTAGGGGTACTGAGAGCTTAATACGTGAGTCACCACTAGTTATCCAACTTGTTTTGAGAAGTGATAATGCTGGAGTCTCTGAAAGATGATTGGTGACATAAAAGAGCTGAGAAAGCTTTCAGGCATAGGCTAATCAGAAACATGCCTGAGCCCCAGGGATTTTATGGAGTTTATTAATATAGTTGGAATAAAAGAGTGGTGATGGTTGGTTGTTTTTACTAGCATAGCAGTGGGGAAGGAACAAGGAGTATTCTATTTAAGAACATTATTCTAAATGGGAAAATGTGTCTAAGTCACTAACCGAAATACTCAGCACCAAAGTTTCATATGTTTTAAAATGTCTGTTTTGGTGCACTTTCACAATATGACAAGTCTATGACTTGCTCTAGAATGAAAGTTCCCTCTTTTGTTACATTTGTTTCCTGCTCACATTAGAACCGTAACAGGCATGATGAAAATGTACACCTAATTGTGACAAACTGACACCATGCAATCTTAAAGGATGAAAGTCACAGTGTTGCTCTAGGCTCAGACCCTTTGTAATACACAGTTCAACATCGTGGTGGAAAAGCAAACGTGAAATAGCTTCCCTGTGGGAGCGTGTATTGAAAATATGGTAGGTGAAACGGTCACAGCTTAAGAAATACTGCTGCATTTTGAACAAATACTAAAGTGAATAGCTGCAAACTGTAAAGCCTGCAAGTAGCAGATAACTGGTCAATTGTAGTGTTATTTTAAACAGTACTCTAATATGTGTATCTTCCAGGTTAGTACCCTCGGATTCACCCTGGGAGATAAAGTAGATGGCCCATTCCAGCTGGAGATTGATTTTATTGGCCTGCTAAATGACAGAGCTCATACAGAAGAATTCGCCTATGAAATATATGATAGGAATCCTCAAATTTAAATTGGTCATGTCCTTTGGAACATTCTTCAGCTGCCTACTTAATTTTTATAGAATACTTCAAGTGTGGATTCTAACAACTTGAAGATTAACATTTAAAAGTTAAGTGCATTGACTGTTGTAGTCTGACTAGACCAAAACTGTTAGTATCTTTAAGAAGCCGAATACAGAATCCATGCGACTGCACGTAGACAGCCTGAGGGGAGCTGCAATACATGTTCACAGAGTAGTAACTATTGACTGGCTGAATTTTGACTTCTGACCTGACCTTCACAGAAATAAAAATGCCATTAATGCATTGTTGTTTCTCAGTACACAACAATTTCATTTTATATTGCGTTGTTTATAGACTCAAGTATTTTACAACTGTATAGTTCTAATACAACTGTATAGTTTTAAACTGGAAAAACTATGCTGGGAATTAATACAGTGAAGAACAGTGGTTAAAGGATGAACCTTACAGAGAGCAGGACCAGAAGTATTTCAACCTTTAGCTTTTGGCTCCTGTGAATGACTAAAAAAAGAAAAAGCTGCTGCCGCTGCCAAGATTGAAACAGTAGCTATGAACTGGAGTTAGCTCTTATTTTAGAGCTGTTGACGATAGCCTTATGCCTTTAGCTCTACAACACTGAAAACTTCAGTGGTGGTTTGAGGGGAAGCCCCTGGTAGTGTTTATTGCCTGAAAACTCATACCCTAGCTTAATTAGCACCATTACTGGGGAGCAGGCAGTGGGTAAGAGAAGATGATGTTTTTCTGATGTGTATTGTAGAATTTTTTTTTGAGAAGTCTGATTTTCAATAACTTAAACACTCTTAAAGAACAATTGCTGAATATTTGTTTCAGATGTCAGAAGCAGCCTAATCAAAGCTTTGACATCCTTCAGAGTTTCCTTGTTACTTAAACATACCTTAAAAATACTAAACATAGCTCTAGTGTATGTGGAAGAGACCACAAACATGCAAGCTGAAGTTGTCTTGTACTATCCTTTTCCTCTTGCACAGAATTAGATCATTTAAGAGCAGAAGAGTGGTAACATTTATCCTTTCTAAAGGTATCAGACACACATGCATTCAAGAAGGGGTAGGCATGCAAATCAGTAAGGAAAACTAGTCACTTACAGAAAGAGACACTGAGCAATAAATGGAAATGTGAACTAAACATGCTACATGAAGGAGGTAGTTATACACAGTAGATCATATAACTAGCAAGATATGTACAAAATATTTATTTCCCCCATTAACTTTATAAAAAAATGAGCTTGACATTTCAGTATATTTGATATGACAATACTAAATTCATTTAAGTATTTTCTTGCTAGAATAGCTGAGATTACAACTGCTACATTACCTTTCCAGTCACTGTTTCATCCATAACAAATCCAGACAGCTTTTCTTTTTTTTTTTTTTTAAAGTAACATCAGTTTTTGAATATAAGGCATTGAGCGTTCTTCAGCACTACATTAACATCCTTTAAGCATCACAGAGAACAAAAAAAAAAAACCAACATCTGCTATTTACCATAGAAAGGAACAAAGCCAAACTTAACTGTTCAAAGCACAAAGCTGTTAACTTGAAAAGCCACTTTTCAATTGTGACCCTTTTTTAAAAAAAAAAGGTATTTCACAATTATACTATGCTGTAAGCTTTGTAGCTTTCCAGAAAGCATGAATACTTTTTATTCTGGAAATTCCCTACTATTTCACAGAGCTGCAGTTAGGAATACAGAACAATTGGCTCTACCAGTTGCTACAGGATTTAAAGACTGATTTGGAGAACAGGGCATGCAGATACTCCTTCAGTTTACCAGTGGAGTATTTTAATATTTGCAATTCAAAGCATGCACTCCAGTGGGTAATAAATGCATCCTGGTGGAGAAGTCTATACTGAATCATAAGCAGGCTCCTTGAGCATCTCTTTTCCACTTACATTTTCTGCTTTAACACTTTTTAGTTAAGGGGGTTATTTAAATTAAATTATTAAGTTCTAAAGTCCTAAAAAGTTAGAACTCTCATCTCATTGGAGAAGTTGATCATGAAAACCTTATGCTCAGATGCATTATAAGGTCTCATTCAAAGCTCTCTGGATTCTACTAATAAGCAACCTGACCTATAAAGTACAGACAATACAAATATTTACATGAGAGGGACAGTATTTACAGTCAGATCCTGGCTATTTCTGATTCTTTTTAACCTACAGATAATCCTCTACGGTTTCCAAGAACCTGAGCTTTTTTCTTTTTTCTCTCCTGCTCATGCTTCTCCCGCCTTTCTTCCCTGAAGGAAAAAAAAAGAAAAGAGACCATATCAAATTATGTTAAAGGCAGAGACGCAAGCAACCCAAGGAATATGAAGGTGACCAAGGCTTGACACCTATTTAACTAATGTGCTGCATTAGCCATGCGCAAAGAGAACAGTTCCATTTTGAATCAAATCTAAACAGACTAGTACTTCTGTTTAACATGTCTAACATTCAAGGTATCAACTTGTCAATATTCATTTTCTTCTGAGATGAAGGCAAGTATCCAAATACTAGAATTGGAAGCTCTCGTACAATAAAAATCTATCAGATTCACAGTTGCATCTTTGTTGGCCTTTGTGATACTGGACAGGTAATGGAGACCAAAGTGAATACAGAAGTATTCTTTTGTTAACTGTACACATTAATGCTGAAAAATAGGTGAGCTATCACGTTATTTTTAAATAACACTATTCATAAAGAGCTAATGTTGTACTAACCTTGTCTGGAGATGTGGCTGTTTGTAGTCTTTCTTACGTGAAGAGATGTTGCTATTGACAGACTTATTTATGACAGTATTTTCTTTACTTTCTCCCCAAGGTTTTAATCGTCCTACAAGTCAGAGGCAAAGAGGCTACTAAATTACTACAGTTTAGTACTTATGTGCTTAACTTATTTTGAATTGTATACTAGCTAGCTTGTTCTTTGCTGGCTGCCTGCGAGACAAAATGCCTCTTCTGTTGTATTATTATTTTCACCAGCCCATTTCTTATGAGTAGTTTTCCAGGTAACAGTAATTACACGAAGAACATTTCAGATACTTTGCTTCTCCCACAAATATGCACTTTTAATAAAGAAACAATCCTTCACACAATAAGGTTTTTATCTTAGTTTCCTTGTATGTATATATATTCAGTGCAACACATGGAAGTTTATTCCTGTATTCAAGGGATTTTGTTCATAAAGACATTTTTCAGTAGTGAGGCTCTTAAATTTCTACATGATGCATGCTTTAACAACAGCCCAAAAACTACTTGGGAATCTCAAGAAAGAGGGACAGGGAAAATAAATGAAAGATGACTTAATATACAACATGATGTAGCAAAGTAGCTCAGTGTCTTTTTTATGAGCATTTTAGTAAGTGATACGACCAATAAAGGATCACTGTACCTTTATGTGGTTGATAACGAAGTGGCCTTGAGAGACTTGCTTTGAGATCAAATGTCTTCTTTGTGCTTGTGGGCTCTGCAGAGTGAGCTGCAAACTTGAAGGGGGTAACAACTGCAAAAGACATTTAAATGTTTTACTTATTAATTGTAGCAAGAACATACTTTCCAACTTGCTACATAAATAGATAAGTGAGGACCACAGTACAACTCTCAAGACCAAAGAGCCATTAAATGCTACCTTCTGCTACCCCTGAAGACAATGTTGTACAGATATAGCTCACTGGGCACGGGGAGCTTTCAGATCCAGAGCAAGAGTTGTGAAATATTAACCATTTTGCTCTGATTTTAAATAGCATCCTTGCAAGGATGTCTTGATCTGTTCCATCTCAATACAGATTTAGTGGTTCTCAAGCTAGTCTGGAAGCTCCAGATTCACCAATCACACTGAAGCTTATCTTTGTCAGACATTTCATTAAAACACAATCAAAAGCATGTGAAATACTTAATATGTTCTCAATAGTAAATGCTCACTGTAGATGTAAGAGGAACAGTCTACAACCATAGCTAAGTAAGTGACTCAATTACAAGGCAATGCACAAAGCCTTTGTGTGAGGTCCACATGGGAGGAAACTCCACGTTGCTATCAAATACCTGACTGCTCTAAGGAGAGCGTACACCATTTTTGTTTTTCTTGCCACTTTGCTTACAAGTTTGGCATAAACCGCTTACTTCTGTACCAGAAATGCATGTTATAGGGCTTATATAAACAGTCTGTTCAAGTTGCGTGATTTTATGCAACTTTAGTTTAAGTTATGATTTAGACATGTTATTTCTTCAGCCCAGCGCCTTTCAAGGTGTCTTAAACCATAATCCCAGACCATATCTTGAAAGTAAGTTTCTATAAGTCTTGCCCTTATGTGCTTTTAAGGGTAAAGGACACTGGCAACAGTTTTTTTCCTGACTTATTGAAATTCTTTTGGGACACAAATCATGGCTTTTATAAGAAGAAATGGGATACCACAAGAGACTTTAACATGACCAAACAATCCCATATATATCCATGTATGTTTCCAGTCCTTCAGAGCAAATTGATTGATTTCCTGGTCTCTGTACACTTATTTGGAAGCTAATGGATTTTCATATTTTAAAAAGCATTCTTGTGGAACATATCAGCTTCAGATCAGCAGTAGAATCCTCACCTGCCACCCCCAAAAATACCAAAGTTGTCATACAGCAAGATAAGTAGCATAGGTCAAGAATTTGGAGTTGATGTACCTGGTGATGCCAGGATATCAACTGTTAGCAGAGCTGTGGTGGTGCAGATTACTAATGATCAGAAGAATTCCACTATCCTACATACAGGCTTTTGAATCCTGACTTAACTAGGATTGCTGAGGCTGATAATATCAGGTTGTCCTAAAACACAGATAGATGGGTGCACACCAATCCCACAAGAAGAATGAGACCTCTGAGAAGGCATCAGGAACACCTCCCACTGCAGGAGTCTCCCCATAATAGTTGTCAGCCTTTTCCTATGCGATCTGTAAAGGTCCAGAACTTTTTCTATCCCCCACAGGCTTTTCTGTAGGTAGCTAGGTATTCCAAGTCTTTATGCTTACTACCTATTTAGATTTTAGCAGCTAAACAATTTAAGTACAGGAAACTGAAGGAAATAAACTGCTGCAGTTTTTAAAGAATCAGTCATAAATTAAAGATTGAAATTAAAACAAGGACCTACATTATCTTGGGTTATAAGAATTATATAACCATTCAGTTCAAATAAGTCTTGATGCAAAAAAAAAAAGTTTGCCATCCACTTTACCCTTTGATGCAGCCACATCATTATTTCTTGTATCCCTCTTGCTGTTTTTCCTACTTAAGACTTTGCAGCTCTTCTGGCTATCAGGTGTGCAGAACTCCTCTAAGTATGGAGACATTCTAGATGGAGTCTTGGTAAGAGAGCGCTTATGCTCGTTATCTTTTGTGGCTTCTGAGAACCTGAAAGTTATTGGAAATGTGAAGACAAAAATTAGTCACCTACAAGGAAAATAAACAATGTAAGAGAACACAAAAGGAGCAAATGTTGCATTTTATACCTTGGAAGTTTTTCTGTGTATAAGATTTTCATAGCTAACAGATTACACTAAAAATACCTTTGCTGACAATTTTCAGCTCGTGAACAAACATTAAAATTTTAACTTACAGCTATTAAAGACCTAACTTCGTTGTTTTGGAGAGAAAAAGTATTTGGGTGCATGCAATAAGCTAGTAGATTTCTTTACCAACCTATGCAACTTACTTAATCTTTGGATTCTCTAGTAAAACATTATGATTTATAAACATTATTAATCTGAGTTTTCAAATTCAGAAGTTAAAAAAAATAACAGCTAAACGGAACTCTAGATCCATGAGGAGAAAATGTAAAAGGCAAATGAAGAGGCAAAAACACAAGCTACCTGTATACCAAGACAGGTGTGTGTGCTGTCTGTGTGTGTAAATACTCGCACACTTTTTAATGTGTGAGCATGTGAAAGAAAATTCAAAAGCTTGCATGAATTAATAAGTCTTATCAATAACATTACTGAGCTGAAAGTCTGCAAGGAATGGAAAAGACAGCAAGTTTATTAAGACCAATAAACTTCCTAGCCCTCAAAATATAGAAGTGCAGCTTGCAAGATCTAGCTCAGCACATTTTTGGACATATTAAATGGAAGTAAATTCTGAAAGCATTGTTTCATTTTATATAATGCTAAAGAATCAAGTAGGGCTGCAGTGGAAAAAGTATGCAATTACTAAAAGGTAGAATATTATTTTCATTTGATGATTACGCTGTATCATTTTTCAACAGAGATAACAAGACTGGATTAATAGAAGGTAAGCATGGAAATCAAAATTGTCACATACAAAGTAGAAACAAAGCCAGCAAGAATTAAGTAGATATTGCAAGGGACTCTCAATCTTGGTCTCTGAGCAGCAAAAGAACTAGCATGCAAAGATTACAAGTCTCATAATTATTTATATTATTTATTAGGAGTTGTACTGACATATAGGGCAGACAAAAAGAAAAAAAATCATTTCTTCAGAGACAAAAAAGTGTCCCAGAAACTATACACTTGGCAAACAAGTGTTAAAAAAGTAGATGTTATCAGAAAAATGCAAAATAATGCAACAGAGACACAAGATTAACCTGATACTATTAGCAGGGTGAGAAGCACAAGGGTAAAATATAGAATGTCTAAATCTGAACTTCAGCTATAGTGAAAAGTCAGGTAAATGGAAGAAAGCTGGCATTAGTAACACAGTTGGAAACTGACAAAGAAAATAGTAAATAGAACGACTCACTGAAAGAGAACTGGGCAAAAGAACATTTATCAATAGAGTACTGTTAAGGACTATATTATCAATTCCTTTTTTGTTGTTGTTGTTCAAGACTGCAGAAAACTTAGTAATAAGCTAATAAAGTTTACTGATAACAAAAATTCAGGAGACATTAACATAATTGTGTATTAGATTACTGTGTAGGAACAATGAACCGTGCATAATGTTTTAAAAGGAAATGAGATCAGGTTTAAGAGCATCATGTATGAGCTTATTCATTTAGCAATTCATTGTGACTTTCTGGTGTCAGTTTGGTTCCCATCTGCTAGAAGCAATCTGCTTATATTAGTCGATTACAAGATGAGGCCCTACTGTGATAAGTGGACAGACACAAAAAGCACCCAAAGGATCCCCAGTGAGGCCACTGCAAGACTTGTTTGTGGTACTGCATACAATTCTGACTAAGTCATTCCAAGGATGTATCAATTCCTATTTAAGAGAGACTGTTAGGTTGCTTGACAAAATGGAATACCTACACAGTAAGAGAAGAAAAATAATTCAGCTTGGTTGGCTTAGCAAAATGACAGCTGAAAGAGGCAAAATTCTTCTACAATCAGGTATCAAGATGAAGAATCAAAATAGTATTAATATAGTAAAGCTTAAACCAGCCCTAAAGTTAGGCTGAAAGGTAGAAGTCAGAATCTTGCGTAAATCATGTTTGGAACAAAAATATAGTAGTCAAATCACAGTCAATGTTTATTATTTTAAGTGTATCTTATCAAATTGCTCACTGGTAGCTTTGGTTTGTTCTTTTTACCTGACATTCATTTTGGTTGTGGAGAGGACCGAAGGATTAAATGAAGATTTTCTAGATAAAATACTTTGACTTGCAGTGTTCAGCAAACTGCGTGGTGAGCGTCGGAGGTTACTGGGAGTGCAGGTGGCAGACAATCTACCCCTTTCTGGATTTGGGCTGAATAAAAATGTTTTGCCAGCAGTATGTTTCTAGGGAAAAGCAAATCACGAATTAATATACTTCACTAAAAGTTTAGTCAGGAATGTATCTAAGAGGAAGGGAAAATACACAATGAATCAGAAACATACAGTCTCTTATGCTTTTAAAGTGGGAAGGGTGGGAAAGGGACAAACATTTTACACACAGTTTTTTATATTATTAAAGTGGTATGAAAACATATACCTTAGAATTGCTATGTGGAAGGCCTTTTTCTGATGCCCTTAAATGATTAGATTTTTTGGCCAGCACCTGCCAAAAATAATTTGTCTGAAGCACGCATTAAGCATACACCATATGCCACAGAAAAGAGAAATGCAACTTTCAGGAGTTTCAGTGTTACATTTTGATATATACATTGACATTCATTGATACATTGCAGTTGTTCTTATATCTGCCACACCCTGGAAGAGGCCCCTTTGCAGTTTTCACATGAGGAAGAACAGAAAATCGGGGACATTGAAAGCAACATACATTACGTGTATTTTAAAGGAGTCATACATAGACATTGGACAAAGGCTCTTTAAGGCACAAAACAAACTCAGTGTTTAATCCCTGCTTTTTGAAGAATAATCCATCCTCTTTAGTTCTGCAGCAATTCAGACACTTGTTAACAGAAGTTCCAGGAGACCCTTCACAAAAGTAATTGTGGCAGTTATTTTTACTCAAAACTGACAAGTTGTTTATTGGTTTCTACAACCATTTATACACCATTAATATACAACATTAATATTAAAAACATAGCTATAGAACATACATTCTATATGCAAATAAGTATATAGAACCATTTATATAGGGCTCCAGTTCAAGTCTCACTGACACTGTGATAGTCCACTGCATGTATACAAAACCAGTTTCTTACTGCTCTAGAGACCCTGATTTCTTACTGCTCTAGAGACCCTGAAGGAATTTTTACAGAGAGATTTCCTGGAAATAAACAGATAAAGGAACAATGGATGTCTCTCCTGTGTTAGCACTTACCTTGACTTCATTGAGTGAAGTGCTGCAGTTTTCAATCATTTTTTTCTTCCTCTCAATGTAGTCAGCAATAGACTCCATTTTCTTGAAGTGAGCCTCATGCAACTTTTTAAAGTCTGAGAAGTTCCAAAAATAAGAAGTCATGCATCTGACAAACTCCTAAGGAAACTTGCTACCTAACAGAAAAAGCTTGCAACACTTATTGTTACAACCCCCCCCCCAAAAGTATCCCTCTAAGTCTGTGTACCCACAGGTACCTAAACAGTACAAACAGCATCTACTTCAACTACATAGTTACATGATACGTGCTCTAGAGAATTCTAGAAAGAAGGAAGAAAACCCAAAGCTTCCATTTTCTAGTAATCCAAACATTTTAAGTGAACATGTTTTATGAAGTAATGACAGTGAACTAACTTATAAATACTACAGTTATGATATTACTATAAAGTGAAAGCTACACATGCAGGAGTCATAGCATGTCTTCCTAGTCTTCTTTATGAAAACTGTGAATGCAAGTATAACATCCAGAAGACACCAAAGCACTCCATAAGCCAGTTTTACAACCTATACTTAAATCAGCTTTACTGTGACTTTACAAATGGGAAGCTGTACCTGAACGTAACCTTTTGGCATTTTCATTTGTTTGCTTTTTAAAGATTAGGTGGTCTCTTGTTTCAAGCAAAAATTGGAAGTCTGGTTTGTAAAACCTGTAAGTCAAGTCTCCCTTCACGCAGAGGCGATATATTCTATTTACAAAGGTGGTAGATTCTCTTACTTGGTGTAGTAGCTTTCATGCCTGTTTTCCCAGACCTAGATGCACGGCCTACATATAAAGGGATCTTCCCTCCCACAGGATGAATATCACCTGGCACAATAAGATTAGACAAAGTAATCAGAACTACTGGAAAATACTGTAATGTAAAGTATTTTACAGGACGAGTTAACAAGCAAACTTTGGTCTTTATCCAAATATTAAGCTCTAAATATTTTTAAAGTTTTTATACATGTAGAAATAAACATTTTGACCAACTTTTCTGCCATTGCCTTAAATATAGACATAAGAACCTAAGTGATTTTGATTATCTCTGCTCTCAGGTCTGCTTTTATTTTAATCTTGCCTGTAGCTTGGTTTTCGCTTATGCGAAAAACACACACCATAAAACCAACACACAGTAAAAACGTAGTAATGGTATTTTTCTGTTACACAGCTCACCTGCTGTCTGAAATTACTGTTAAAAAAAGTCAAAGCAATATGGATACTTATGGTTATGGGA
Source organism: Oxyura jamaicensis (assembly GCF_011077185.1). Taxonomy (NCBI): domain Eukaryota; kingdom Metazoa; phylum Chordata; class Aves; order Anseriformes; family Anatidae; genus Oxyura; species Oxyura jamaicensis. The sequence continues at coordinate 22,262,993 of NC_048897.1, forward strand.
AGAGACTGGCACTGTGCCAAATGTCAAGGTGAAATTCATTGTAATGTTGCCTCAGCCAAAGCATCCTCTACATATTTTATTGCATCTGCTTTTAAAAGAAACTTAACTGAAAGCTCTCATTTTTGTAATTATTAAACTGCTTTAGAGATGGACTCCAATAAAAACGTCCTTTAAATACTATTGAACAGCAAGGTTATCCTTAATACATCTCAAGGACTATTTATATCTTGTCTAAAAGGAGTAAATAACAGATCTGAAATAATAATGAAATAATGTATCTGAAAAATTATTGGGAAGACAAACTTATTTCCTCTTTAGGTCAGCTGCATGCACAAAGGAGTGGGAAAATGAGTCCATTATTTTGTCGGTATCATGTTTGAAGGTCTAAAAAAGCTGCCAGATCCACCATAACACACTCAGATAACACTTGGCCGTGTAAACAAACTAACAAGGGTTGCCTTTATGCCTTTTGATACCCATTTTACTCCTGAGAAGTGACAAAACTCATTCATGGGTAGAAAAAAAAAGCATGAGGAAGGTAACTCTCCCTTTCTTGCTACTCACTTCCTTTAAAAAGTAACATCTCAGGGGTGTTCCAGAAGGCACAAACAACCGAAGTACAAGAATTAAATACACTCAGACCTTCAAGAGCACCTTCACTGAAAATATTTCCTTGGTCCAGACTTCCGAAGTCAAAATTAACAGAACTACTACACTGCAGAATTTATGGAATTATTTTATAACATGTTAAATAAACAAACAGGCCCAAATGTCAGATTATTCTCTGGCATCCTCAAAAAGGTACAGATCACCAGACTCATCACAAACAAAATCTCTGCAGACAACAAAATAACCAGAAAATGTATTTGAATTACTATGAATGACTAAAGTTACTTTTATGGAAGTTATTACTCACATTCTACTCCAGTACTTTTAATAGAAGTCTTCTCTGGTTGCTCCTTCTCCCCACTAGCCATCCCTGGATTCTCAACAGCTCTCTTTTTAATTACTGGTTCCTCATTTTGGAATACCGTCTGTCCCTTTTCATGCTCACCATGGGGCACTTCATTTTCTTTCATTTCAGAATGTTCCTGCAGTGAAGCATATTTCATTTAAACTGTTTGTTACAACTGGATATAACGAAAATATTTCGTTCTAAGAGCAGTTGGTTAGTGGAATAAGCTGCCCAGAAAGGTTGTATAGCCTCCATCCTCAGAGGTTTACAAGACCAGATTAGATAAAACCCCAACTTCATAGCTAACCCTGCTTTCAGCAGGAGATTGAACAAGAGACTTTCTGAAGTCCAACCTGAATTAACCTAGGAAATACTTGTTCTGTTATTGCACAAACAGATCTATATTAGAAAGCTTTTACCCACACAGTTCTAACATTTTAGCATAAATTGCCTCTGTTGACAAAGTGCAACTATCTGCAAGTAAAAATAAATTCACAGGTTATGTTGCTTTTTATTTATGTAGCTTTGATTACTGTAGGTTTTTCCTTATTTAGACATGCTGCAGAAAGATTAACACCTCTCATTTTCCCATTTCCCTTTAAGCGTACCATTACATTTTTCACACAGTTCAGAGTTCACCCATCACTTGCATGTTATACTAGAGAAAAATAATTCTACCCTCATATCACCCTGAAATCTCTCCTCCATCAGTCATACAACCCACGAATATATACATACATACACTTACATTAAAACACTCTGACAGCAATGAAAATTTAAAAAGAAAAAAGGTTTGGGCAATCATCCAGTTTCTATGAATCTTTTCTATATCAAAAAATGCCAATAGCTTCATTTTAGATAAATCCTGCAAGCAGTCTAATGTTCAGATGAATACCATGATGAACCAGTGAAAGCAGTCCTACATCCAGTGTTTGGGATAATGTCTCTCTCTGATGAATTTAATTTATTTTCTTGTACTAATGACGTAAGTCATCTCTGTTCATTATGGAACAGCACATGGTAAAGTTAGACTAAATTAGTCTAATTGTACTAGTACAACTGTGTACAAAAACCCAAATGTTACCTATTAAAATGGCAGTAGAATGAATCAAGCATGTTTCACTTGTCGTTTATTGGGGAGATCCACCCAGACACACACAAAACCATGCAATACGAGTCACCTCTTTCTCAGCAGAGAGCCCTGTTTCTTCACTGGCTTTAATTTCCTCACTGGAGTTCTTCTTTTTTCTGGTTGCTTTCTTCTCTTTACATCTTTTTGTGACAAAACACGCTGGATCAGGTTTGAATTCCTTCTGACAGCTCAATTCAGAGTTCATGGAAGCAGATGCACTTTTTTCAGCATCCTGTATCAGAAAAGTACCACAACGTGTAACATATCTGATATACATCAGATATTCCAAAGAGACAGTTCAACATTACCATTGGAAAAGGCATTTCACACAGAGGAAAACAGTAGTATACATTTAAGTAGCACAGTAATTAGAAGAATGGCAATATCTAAATTTCCTTAACACCGGCTGTTTTCCAACCTTAAAATGCTACAGAATAAAACTGTATTTCTTTTCAGTCAGAGACTATAAAAATATATATATATATATATATTTAAGACCTGACTGAAATGACGCTGCAGCCCTTCCCAATTTTGTGAAGATTATCCCATAAAAATGTACACACATAAGGAGAGGAAAGACCGGGGTAAGTGGCAGACTTTTCCATGCTAGTTAAAAATAATCTAAGATTACATCATTTCCTCATGATTTTAGAGAGGCAAGTTATTAACAAATAGTTGTTTTAGAAAAAGTGGTTACCAACTTATTTTTTTAATCAAAAGTGAAAAAAAAACATGCACAATGAAATAATTTAGCTCACAAAACTTGGAAAAAAAACATACATAGAAAGTAAACATCACGGTTGTATTGCTTCTGTTATGTCAATGTAAGTAAATTGTAGTATAGACTGCTGTGAGGTCAGTCAGTACAGCACAATTTTTAAGTTCATTTTGCATGCCTAAATGAAAGGGACTAGTGTCTGGAGATAAACAGGTAAAATTAAGATTCATTCAATGGAATTTAAATATTACTGTTCATAGGGAATATTTCTGTATGGATGCTAAAAATACCTTGTTAATTTTAATGGGTAGAAGGGCTAAAAAGTACATTGTTAAATAAACAGCTGGAAGGAAGCTTTCAGCCATACAGGAGGCCACTTCAAGTACTCATACAGCTGTTTCTATCAGTACAAATACATTAAACTAAAGGCACTATTTTAGAAGAAGTATTTTTTTATTACTATTCACATCATGCTGAAACCAATGTTCATTACATGCTGTGCTCTACTAGTTAAAAAGCTAAATCTTTCTTGATGAAAAAAAAAATGGCTGCTTTATCATCTATTACCATATTTTCATTTTCTTCTTTTCTTCCTTGAAAGTGTTGCTTCAGTGCTTTCAACAGTTTGTCTCCCTAGAGAGAAATCAAAACAACAAACAAACCAAATATTGCATTAAGTCATCAAACAAAAACTGCATAAACCCAACGAGTGTCTACAAATCAATCCAACAAATAAATGGAATATTTGCTGAATCCAACAGAATGTTTAAGGCATGCTTGGAGGGAAGCAACTGTCTTGCTCTGCTCTCTCTCTTTGGATCTCACTTTGAGTATTGTGCTGCAGTTTTGAGTGACGCAATATAAGAAAGACATAAAACTAGTAGAGTGTCCAAAGGAGGGCTAAAAAGGTGGTGAAGGGTCTAAAGAGCAAAATGTATAAGGAGCAGCCGAGGTCACCTGACTTGTTGAACCCAGAGCAGAGGAAGCTGAGCGGAGGCTTCCTGACAGCCTGCAGCTCCCTCACCAGGGGAGCGGAGGGGCAGACGCTGAGCTCTGCTCTCTGCGGACAGCGACAGGACCCGAGGGAACGGCATGGAGCTGGGACAGGGGAGGCTCAGGCTGGGGGTTAGGGAAAGTTTTTTCACTGAGAGGGTGGTTGAACACTGGAACAGGCTCCCCAAGGCAGTGGTCAAGGCACTGAGCCCACCAAGTGCAAGAATTGTTTGGACAACACTCTCAGACACGTGATCTGATTTTTGGGTGGTTCTCCTCCATCTAGAAATTGAACTCGATACTCCTTGGGGGTCCCTTCCAACTCAAGATAATCTCAGATTCTACAGTTCAAACTGAAGAGCATATTTAAGACCCAGGTAAGCATGCAATGTGCATTTTCCCTGAGGACACAAAGACAAGGTTCCCTGGCCAGATTTCTTTTCCTCCATCTGCCTCCTAGAAAGTTAATTGTTCACAGCTGAATGAGCCCGTTTCAGCAGCGCTGCCTAGCAGAGCAAGAATTAAAATCGCACCAAGCGTCGGCAGCAGCTGCTCCTGCCTTGCTCACACTACGCACAAGGCGTTCCTTGGGTACGTTCAGCAGAAACAGCAAAGGAACGGCTCAGTCGGGAGGGACCTTCAGAGAGTTACCGCCCGACCACGTCAGAACTAACCGAAAGCTAAGGAGTATTAATGACAGCACTGCCCAAACGCCGCCCGAGCACTGACAGGCACAGGGCACCCCCACCTCATGAAGCTGAGGAGAGCACCAACCGACCTCCTCTCCTTTAGGCTCCGACCCCCCGGCTCCCTCAGCACAGCCACCACAGGACAAAGGGAGCCGCGCTGCCCCTGCCCGCCCCTCGTCTACACCCGCGGCTCAGCCCACCCCCCAAGCCGTGCCTCGTCCCCCGCCTCACCCGGAGATTGGCCTTGAGGCCGGCGGCCTTGGCGAGCTGCTGGAGCTCCGCGTACTTGAGGGACTCGAGGCGCTGCAGCGCGGGGAGCGCCATGACGGCCGCGGCCCCAACCGCCGCGCTTCGAATCTCGCGCTCAACCGCCGCCTACGCCCCGCCCCCGCCGTTCGAACTCGCCCGCCGCGCGCCGCCATTGGCTGGGTAGGGAGAAGGGGGCGGGCTTGCGGGAGGGGAAGCCACCAATAGCGGCGCGGCCGCCGCCGCGCTGGTTTTTTGAAACGCGCCAGGCGCCGCTTGAGCGGGCTCTGGGACGCCCTTTCCAAGCTGCTAAGATTGACACCCCGACCGTCCAATAGCAACGCGGATTCACCGAGCGCACTCCAATCGCGAGGCGGGGAGGGCGGGGCGCCGCGTTCGAGGGCCGGGCTGGAGAAGATGGCGGTGCGGCAGCAGCTGCGGCAGCTGTTCCAGGAGCCGCGCATCAGCGGCGTCATCACGGTGGAGCGGCCCCCGCCGGCCCCCCCCCGCCCCGCCGCCGCCTCCGCCTCCGTCCCGGGCCCCAGAGGAGGCTCCGCTGCAGTGGCGGGGGCTGCGGCCGGAGGACTGCGCCGTGTTCCAGTGCCGCGGGTGCCGGACAGTGCTGGGGGACTCGCTGCACCTGTGCGCGCAGGAGGAGCGGCGGCTCGGCCTCCTCGCCTGCCTCAGTCAGTGCCGGGACGGGATGGGACGGGGTGGGCAGGGCCGGGCAGGTTCTCCCGGCTCTCTCTTCTCTCCCCAGGAGTCACCGGGGACGTGGCCTGGGAGGACGCGCTGCTGGTGGGCCTGGAGGGAGCCCTGCTAGGCTGGTGCGTAGCGCGGCAGCCTGGTCTTGTCCGGCTTAGTCAGGTCTTTTCTAGCTGCTTTCTGTCACAATAACATAATATTTTCGGTAAAAACTTGATTGTTTCCCTCTTCACGAGGCAATGCTCTGCTTTAGCAGGGGTACCTTTAACATCACCTGTCAGAGGTACAGGCATAGCCATTATTTCACCACACCACACCTGATCTTTACAACTTAAATCATTCGGAGACAATGCACTGTGGATTTTTATCTCTAATTGCAACTTCACATATTACAGAAATTTTCGTAGACAACATGCCCAACTTCCCATGCTCATACACTCTGTATTATTTAAGGATAAAGCATTATATTGTATTTTACCGTCCCCATGAAACTGATGATGTCCTCGGACATCTCTCCAGTATCCATGCTTTCATAACCTTCTGTTTAATAACATTATTTTTCCATTTTTCCTTTTAGTGCTTACAATGCGTTACACTGTCGGTCGTGTGGCTCGATGGTGGGCTTCATTCTTTATTCTGCGTTCAGTAACCTGGCTCATCTCCGAGGCTTATTCTGTTTCTTCAAGGAGAGCATCCTCTGGTGAGTGTCCTGTATGTTGATGGTCAAGGATTTCATGGGAATTTGCAAGTTTTTAAAGCAGGATGTATTACTAGTCTGTAGTTAACAAAAGCTACTCTGCTTTTGCCTGAGTGTTGATGTGGGATTTTAATATCTTCTGTGTTTACATTGTTTGTGTCGGTATGGCTCCATTTGATTTGCCTTACACTTTTTGAGTGTCCTCACATTGCATCAAAGTTTAAATTTAGTTGTTTCCAATGCTGAAATCTCCTTCAGTTCCAGATCCGCTTAATTTTAATGTAAGATATCAAAACAGTTCCATGACAGATGGACTTCATTATAGAAACTGTAAATCATGTTTAGGGATTAGGGTAATGTGGGGATGTTATGATTTGGAAGTAACATATTGTTTTGCTTTTTTAATATATATAGTATTTTCATAATTGATGGAGTACTTTGGGGAAGAATTTTATATCTACTTTAAAATCTTCTGAAATAATCTGTATAAACAAGGAATACAACTGTGTGGGCTTTTTAATTGTTTTTTCTTTTTTCCCCCCTTTCCCTACTTGTTTTCTAGCTATCTTTTAAAAAACAAAATAACAGTAGAAGCATCTAAGGTGAATTTTCCTGCTTTGACCCTAAAGGAACAACTGAGGAAAGTAAGGTTTCTACATGACTTTGTATGGAAAATAGCAAGAAATATTAGTATTTTTGGATATTAGCCAAAAATATGGATACAACTACAGTATTTGCAACACTTAGAACTGAACAACTTCTATCTTACTTTCTGACAAAAGGTTGTTATTTCTTAGTGAATATATATGTTTTTGTGCTACATCAGTGTTGTTAAGAGTGAATGGGGCTTCTCTACATTTTGAAAACAAAAAACAAATTAATGTTTTTTAAATGATTCTAGATTTTGCCACTTGTGCTGTCCCTGGAATTGAAAAGTCACCACTGAATAGTAATAATAATAATAAACCTCTTGTTAATTTGAAAAGGATTCTAGCAGAGTTGTATTTACAGCTATGTAAGCTCAAAAGAGCACAACAACATCAACTTGTAGTTCGAGACAACACAAGATCCTCCCTTCTTGTTTGGTATTTAAATTGGTTGTTCTATTCTATAACGTGGTTAGTTGATAGCTTAGTAAATTGTTTGTCCCATAGCTCAAATATAGTTACTGTGTGTAGGAGACAGCCAATGCAGTGGGTGTTTATACGCTTACTTGTTCCTTTTATTTTATTTTGGACTCTTTTCTAAGCATGGATATGGGCCCATGACATTACTTAAATTTTGTCATCCTCAAGTGTGTTATAACAGATATGCAGATTGCTCAAAGATCCAGTGTTAGTGTAACATTTTTCTCTAATTTTACTACTTATCTTTTTTTTCTAGCTGAAAGAAAAGCTTGTGATGGTTCACATGCGCCTAGAATTGCTGACAAAGAAGATGGAGGATCTGAAGCAAAAGAACATGGCAGAAAAGTATGGCTCTGCATCAGATGCAGTTGCCCTAATGCCAGGATATGCAGTAGTCAACACCAACAATAATACACCATTTTGAAGAACTACCTGGGCCGTTTCCGCATCTCTACTGAGTTTGTTCATTATGAGGAAATAATGCAGCAGAACAGGTTTGAGAAAGCTGATCTGTCACTATATCTGTGTACAGAAAGAATTGGGACTTAAATGCACCTCTTTGTTCTGAGGGGAACACCTGAAAATCTAACATTCTTAAGCTATGCTCAGAAAAATGTGTTGGCTGCTCCACAAAGCTTAGGCTGTGAGCCACTGCCTTTGATAGATGTAAGTCTTTCCGGCCCGGGTTGAAGCTGTGAAAGCAAGGAACAGTCTTTTCTTCCCCTTTACTTCTAGTCAATCACAGGAACACTCTTCTTTTGAAGCTGTGATGATCTTCCTGCTGCCTCCCCTTGGCCAGTCAAGATGTCTTGTAAAAGTTACCTAATGGGTACTTACTAGCTTTGATTGTTGATTGGATTCTGCTTTTTTTTCTGAACACCTAGAAAATAATTTGATGGAAAAGGAAGAAGGTTACTTACCCCTAGTTATTGAGACAGAATATCTTTGTCCCTTGTTCCCTTTTGTTGGAAGACTGAGAGGTCATTTTCCTCTTCCTCTTGCTGCCTAAAGGGCTGATTATTGAAACTGTCTCTAAAATTTAGTAGCTTCATGTAACAGTCTGGAGAGGGTTGTACTTATTTAATCAGATTCGTTCCAGTGATTCAGTTTGCCATTCCCTTTGTTCTGCTTTCCATATGTGATTGGCAGATTGCACCGTGTTGCTGATGATACCAGGACTCTCTGTATTTCATGGTCTTATTTATTTGTAAAATAACTCTTGTCAGGCTTGGAGCAGAGGGTATAAAACTCACTGCAAGGCACCTTGCAGGCTTATGTGGGCAGCTGGTATTTATGCTACTACTTACGTTCAGTGTGCTGTTTTTTGATTAAAAGTCCTGGATTGTCTCCATTTATTCCGATTAAGCAATAACAGTATCAAGAGCCATTCTGCTGGGAGAGAAGCAGCTCCTTCTGTTAAATTCTAACAGTACCTGTTATCTAAACGATGATTATCATCATCATCGGTGTTTTACAACTTGGACAGATATAAGTGCAGAAATGCAGTATTTCTCAATGACAGCTAAATTTGGGCTATGAAAAGTAACTACCTGAAATAAATGTTACACTCTGGTAAGATCTGCTTCATTGCCTGTAATGATTAATGTTATCATCTTCTCCAAAACGTGCTCTAGCCTGAACCTTTAACTGGAGAACTGCTCTTTTCAACAGTTGTCACTGTATATTCATGTAAAGTTTGGAGTTGTATTTGGTTACCTCATTATTAAGAACAAAGACTCTTTTTTAAATTAATTTTCACAATACTTCTGCATTATGTTTAACTGGGGTTTTGTGACTAACCTCGCCTTGTGCAAATATCCCTCCAATCTCATGTAAGTGTTTTCCTTTGTAAAACGTCACCTTTGTGTTATTTTTAAGTGTCAGTTCTTCTGTTGCATCAGTCCAAGAAACGTGATAGGTAATGGGACTGTTCACTTCTGCCTTTTCATTCTGGTTTCTGCATTGACATTTTTCTTGTTAAATACTTTACATTTATACTGTGTATAATATAAATAGTGCAAAATTGTCTTCCTTCATTTAGCTAAGTACGCACACCTAAGAGGAAAAGAAAGCTGTCAGTTGCATTTTTTTAATATTATCTTTACTGTTGTAAAGATTTAAATAAAAATGCTGAAATTCAGAAATATATATCTTGTGTAATAGTGTGAGTTGTAAGCTTTTAAATTGTACTTCTAAATTGTCTTTGGAACTGGGAAGACCTCAGCTCCATTGAGTCAGCCCGTGGTCCTTCGTGTCTGTCAAATCATGGTTCTTGGCACTATTGCCTGTTGCATCTGCTGACACTCACAGCAGTACAGAGTTCTAAATAAAACTTGTTTTAAGAAGTAGCCCACCTTAATTTATAAAATACAAAATAAGTGCAACATTATCTTCAGTAGTTTAGGAATAACAGTTACTAAGATACGAACTTAAACTGTAGCTTTAGGTTTTAAGGGATGCTTAAACTTCTCTTCCTAGAAGATTCAATTCAGATTTTCATCCCACAGTCTATCCCAGATTCAAATTCCACTTGAATCTACAACTGAGTAGTGAATGTTCTTTTTTTTCTTTTTTTTTTTTTTTCCTATTGTGGAACCTAATCTCCTCTAGCTAGGCAGCTTGAGAGCTGTGTGAGCAGTGCAGCCAAAGCCAGTCTGGCCCAGGAAGGGGGGATTCTCTGTTTAAATACCTGATTTAAACACCCAGCTCAAGGTCAGGCCACAGCTCTCTTTATTCTTCTGTGAGCTAACGAACAGCTGTCTTCTCTGAGAAAAGCAAGCAGAAAATAAAACAAATGAAGGTGGTTTAGCAGGTTACTGAAGTAGCAACCACACAGTGAATCTTTTATAAGCTCATGTAAGGGTCAGCAATCACAGTAAGTGGTTGGTGGCGTTAGGAGCCATGGCTTCTTCAGCATAGTCCTCACGAGGTGGTGTTTTGCTGCTGTGTTACAGCACTTCACAAAACTGCTTTCTGCAGCAACTGCAAGGAAAGTTGTGCCTCCCTGTAGGTTGTGAAATGCCAACCACCAAAGGAATTTGAGCTACCAAAACAATAAACAATCCACCTTTATTTGAAACAATTTTGAGACTTACTCCTTTTAGGCGGTCTATCTTGCAAGCGACAGAAGCTTTCTGCTACCATCTAAAATAACCTTTGAAGCTTCTATTTGGTACGTTGCCCATCTTGAGTGGAGTGGCAATTTTTCTTCAGGTGCCTTCCAGGAAGTTGGAGACTCATGTCTGAAATCTGCTGAAACAGCTGGATCCAAAGCAGATATTCAACATATGCAAGTTTAGCTCAAATTGTTAAGCTTCGTCAAAGGCACAGCAAGTACATCTCAGAAGTGGAAGCAGGTAGCACCTCAATGAAGATACAGTGCATTGTACCTTGGTTAATCTATCTTTTGAACAAATGACACGCCAGGTTTTAGTGCATTCTCAGCCTGTGCTGCTTTATTGCTAAAAAAATTTGTATACAGGTGCAGAGTTTCCAAGTTCATTTTTAAACAGTTCCTCTTTACAGCGTCAAAAGAATAAAATCTTATCTTGAAATCCTCAAAGATGCATAGATATAAAAGCAAGCTGCCTTTTGGGAAAAAAAAAAAAAAAAAAAAAAACACAGAATTTGCAGGGAAACATTCTTTTACTGTTACCGTGTAAAACGTGTGCAATGGGAGTACCTAGTGATACCAGTAATCTCCACTAACCCATGTGAGCAATGCCATCAGAAGTTCAGTGTAAGAAGTCTTCTCTAACCAGTTTAAGTATTGGGATAATTTTTAAGAAACTATAATTAATACTTCTCCGTTGCTGTTGTATTTCTCAAAAGGAGGATATCTTCACTGAAGTCCTAAAGTAGCTTACTTCCCCAGGTTTTATATTGACATGGATAAGCATTAACAACGGATACAACTGCTTACTCACCACACAAAAGAAAACATGTAATAGGGTTTAAAACCATGTGAAGTGTTCTAAAGAATATCCTCTAGGCATTAGGTGGCCATGGTTAACTGCTGGGCTAAACCCTTTTTACAAATAGATTCCACTTTAGCTTGAAGAAGTTGGCTCAAAAGATTTCACTTAACCTAACTTTGATACTGTAAAATAGTTAAATATTCTCTAATAATATTCCTATCTTCATTTGGCAATTCTTGTGTATCTAGAAAGCATTCATGAGAAAAACACAGCCCCCATTCTAAACCCAAATCATGGTGTTTTATGGACGCTTGGCTACGAAGCATGATCAGGATTTAACTTGACACAATTTCTTCCTCCAAGACACTTCCTCTTTCTGCTTAAGAAAGGGGACTGAGTCTCTGTACATGGAGAAGTGTTCTGCGCAAGTTAAGCCCACCTACAAAATTAAGCTAAGCTAAAAGTATGGAATTCTGCAGTAACATGCTAGTATTCTACATGATTGAATATTTAAACTAGGAAAAGCATTAGTGACATAGACACTGCCACGCATTCTATGTTATTTTCAAACTGCCAGCAGAAATTCACTGCAGTACCCACTAAAAGACTTGGAAAATATTACAGAGAGCACAGTAAAAGTTTACGGAAAAATGGCACCCAAATTCCCTTTTATTTAATAAGTGAAATAAAGAAAAAAAAAGACTATATTGCAACCTGTGTTGCAGAAGATAAAGACCTTCAGTGATCAAATCTCATTTTCTGTTTTTAAAAATCTCTTTGTCAAAGAACTTAAAAAATATACAAGATTACCAGTATTTTCAGGTTCATTCCTGCAGGTGCCATTATTGCTGGCTGGTACCAGTATACTTCAGTACAGCTGCCTATGTGGCTAGAGAGTTACCTGAAAATACTGTCTATTAAAAAGCTATTCAACACCTGAAATATTTGTACTGTGCTTATTAATTTCAGTCTTCTCCAAATAATTTCTCTCACCACACACAAGCTTATTACCTACTGTCTGGCAAATACTACACTCAATTTGAGTCCGTTGTTTCTGTTACTGTGGTGTTTTTTTTTGTTGTTTTTTTGTTTTTTTACCAGTTGCTCCCTCCTGCACCTTGAAAGAAACTCTGCACCCTTTTCCTTGCTACAGCTGCAGCAGGTGAGAAACCTCATCTCGCCCTTAAACATGCTTAGTCCATGCCCTACTTTTTACATGCTCAGGGCACTAAAATGAACCAGACAAGAGGTTATAAAGGCGAGTTCTGCTGATCCTGGTTCCTGATTTACAGTTTTGGTGCCATGCTTCTGTCCCTATCTATACATTCTGCCCCTTTCTCTACAGAGGCAGCACATTCTCTCAAAAAAAAAAAAAAAAAAAAAGAGAGAGAGAGAGAGACAAAAAAAGAAAAAAAAAACAGTTTGAGAATCAAAGTTTGAGAATCAAAGCAGGAAGTTCAAGCTATTGGTATATTAATTCCTATTGCTTCGTTATGTATAAATGCATATCTCAATTTACTGGTAATAACTACATTACACTAGACATTTTGAATCATGCATAATTAGAATACTAGCTCTAAGATTTGGTTTGTGGGCCTGTGCCACTTTCCTTCAGTTTCTCCATGCACTTCTTTATGCCTGAGGCATCACAAACTAGCCTTCTTTTATTTGACCTGCAAACACACTCGTTTGGAGGGGAAGAGGAAAGAAGCAGATAAGACTTACACAGGACACACTGAACAGTAAGTTACCTTTTATCTTTATCTTAAATGTTGCAAAGCCTTAGGGAATCTGTCTATCCTATAACCTGGTACATAGGATCCGAGACAGAAACACACACTCCTTGCTTACGTCAAGTACACCTACGCTTTCTCCAAAACTCAGGAGATAGTGCTGAGCAGACTGAAAGGGAATAGAAAGCAGAATTCCTGGTTAGTGTTCTGCACTGTTAAATGAGACACCCTGGTTCGACTGCTGGCTTTTGTGTGCCAGTCAAAGTGCTGTAGGGGCAATATGCTGTATCATTTGGTAAAAGAAAAGCAGTGGGATCTAACTCAAACTGCCACTTACGCAGCTCTGTACCTGAACAGCAAGCAAGATTATTAGGTTTTGAAGGAAGACCAGACTCTTTCCTAGGGAAGTAGTTATTTGTAAAATTGGTTATCCATCAAAAACTCTTCTCTTCCATCCTTCTCTGCTCAAAGCCACTGCCAGCTCTTATCAATGTAACCCTTGCATAAAGTGTCAATGTCCTGAAGCACAGTACAATTTGTTGTCACTTGCTATCTAGTAGTCTGCAAACCATTTTTTTTGTCCTAAATTTGACAATTATGCTCAGTTGCAGAAGTTGCAATCCTCAAGCTGCAATTCCCAACGCAAGTACTGGCTAGATCTTCTACAGCAGAACCACTGGGTAAGGGACAGTACCCACATGTTTCACCTGGGTTCAGCAACGCGAACGTGGTCATGCCAGTAGTGGTCACTGTACTTTTGATATCCCACGCTGCAATGTGGTAGCATATAGCACTGCTACTTAGTTTTAGCAGCACTGAAATCAAGTGGTTTGGAGCAAAAGGCATGCCACAACACGACAGCTGAAAGGCAATGGGATTTCCTTTGTGGCTGTGAATACTAATTTCTAATATAGTACCCCATGGAATTCAGATTATTATTAAATCTGAACTGGGAAGAATATGCAGATAGCTCGCCTGGCTACATTAGTCTCAATCTCCCTTCCTCCCCCCTTCTCTAAATGAATAAAGCCTTGAAAATTTCTACTCAGCCACAAAGTTCATACTTCTGAAGTCTGAACGTGACCATGTTTTCATTATTAATTCATTATGTAAATGTACTTGCTGACCACAGACTACAATAAATTTATAATTTATTTAATGTAATCAGATCACAATCAAATTAAGGTTTCCTATGGCCAGCTTCCAAGTTTATCAATAATGCAATAGCTGGAATTTAAGCTGATTATAACTTTCCAGATCAGTTAGCTTTTCATACACATATTAGCTAACACTTAATTTAGATATGCTCATGCTTATCTTAATTACATTACGCTGTAGAAACACTCACAGCCCTTAACAGTCCCTCTATCAACCTACGAAGAGCCAAACGGCTTCACCTATGTAATTTCAGAACATCAGAGGCTTCCCTTCAGTTGGAAGTTACATTCCAAACTACTTCAACTTTCTACCAGAAATCTAGCCAGATAGATCTAAACTTCTGATGTAATACTTCTGTTAGGAACACACTATTATCTGCTGGGCCATGCTGTCTCTATACACCATGTATCTGTATGTATCTGAAAACAGCGTCAATTATGGATTTTTTAGAACTTCTGGAGCTCTTTTACGTAACCCTTTGATAGCAGATACTTTTGCTGGGTGCAGAGGCTACAGCTGTAGATCAATATCCCTTTCTGTTACCAGAGGCTTCACCGTACTTGTCTCTGGAAAGCTTCAGGCATTAACAGAAATCGATGGCTCGAAACAGAGTGTTTAGCAAGTCTAAAATTATTTTTGCTGCAGGGTAGCATTTTTAGGATCCTACAATTGTACTTTGGGATGAACAAATGTTTTCAGTGTCAAATGTTATCTAATAAACTTCTTTTTTAAAGACCTGTCACCATTTCAAGTTGGTCTTTTTAAACAAAGAAAATAAGTACCACGTACAATAAAATGCGTTCTAACTTCAGAACCAAGTTCTTTCCACAGTCCAGTATTTGGAAGGGTTTAGTTTCCCCTCAGAAAAACTAAGCAAGTGCTAGACTGCAAAAAAGGGAAACTTCAGCTACCCTTTCAGAAAGAACTGTCTGCCCTTCCCCCAGCACTCACTGACAGTGCTTCAGATGTGTGGCAAAGCTAAACAGTTTGTTTGTTTTTTTTAATACCAGGTTCATTAACTAAGTATTCAAGTGCCAAATTCCCTCCAATGAGAGGAACATTAAGAGGAATTCACCCATCTTAGGAAAAGAGACTTTTCATGCAACTCCCTGCAGCACAGAACGCCACAAACTTATTTGGTTATTACCCACCTACTCTACTGTACAGTCTTGCTAATGCAAGTTATTTACTATCACATGCAAAACAGTTATTGCTACTAAAGTTCTATTTTCTTATTAAATCATCTTATGGCTTTGTTTGCATCAGGGATTCTTCCCCCTACATACTGTGCTATTTTGCATTCCAGTTTCAGAGGTATTTTTCAATTGATTCTCCCAAGCACTAAACTACTTTATTCAATGGTACAGCTACTTCTGTTCAGAACTGAACCTAACTCTGAGCACAGGTCCCCCAGAGCTCTGCTGTAAATGGCCCAACCACCCGGTTTTCTTGGAAACTTATTAGATGCAGAGGGTCGGGGTGGGGGGTTTGTTACACACATTAACTCTGCAAGGATTACTGGTTTTGCACCAAAGAACATGCTACTTGATTAATTACTTTAGAGATACATCCTATTAAAATTACAAAACCAAGCTACCCATTCCCTCCCTCCTCCTAGTGGCCATTTACAGGCAGGTCTCAGGGAAAAAAGATGCAGTATCCTCTCTAAAGTGACAGATAATTTTGTTCTTGTAAAAGAAATGCGTGAAGAGCAACACTGGTATCAAATAAGACTTTTTTTTCCTAGGAAATGAGAGAATGCCATCCACAGAGCATCGCTCATCTCAGGAATCATACCAGTCTCTTATTTCACCAGTCCAAGCTGCCCATTGAGTGCTAAATCATTTGAACATTCCCTGGTCTAAACTTTCCTTCTGAAAAAAAGCAGAGGGAGAGACATAAGTTATTAAAATTGAGATTAGAGCTGGAAAGCAATACTTGAAGTTACCCAAAACACAGGATATTGAATTCTCAGTAATACAGGGGTGGGGAATCTATGACCCATAGGCTAGATATAGCCTGCTGAACAGATGCAGTCTGCAACGTTGGTTTTCAACAGCCCTTAATCTTATTATATTCTCTCTTATTAAGATGTGTGTAAATGCAGGATCCACCAAAGGCGTTAAAAGATTCAATAGGACTTCAGAAAAAAAAAAGGTTTTCCATTCCTGCAATAATGGACAAAAGTCTTCTACTTATAATTGGAAGAAAGCATTTTGCAACTAGTAACTAACTTAGTAGATGAAAAGGATAATGTTTAACTGGTTCTAATAATTATGTAATTGGACTTGATTATTTTTTTTTCTTAACAGATTTTGTAAATAATATTAGGGTAGTAGAGATGTGCACAAAACACACATGAACTCTTTATCACATTCTTAATTCTGAGTATATCACAGGATGGGTAATAATTACATGGAAAATGCTGCTCATAGAAGAAAACACCTTCAACAAAGACTAAAAAGAAAAGAATCACTGGTGACAGAGATGAGAATTTTGGATGCTTACATACACTAGTTTACTATTGCAGTTGGACAGAAATACTAAAAACAAAGTTAACTATGACTCTGTGAAGCCCATTAAGTGAATGCATTCACTTTCTAAAGATAGCATTACCACTGTCACAGGGAGGATACTGCATATTTAGACCATGTTTGTGACATTTCTACTGTATCCTTTCTATTGTTAATTACATTATCATCACTGCTTATTAATAAATTTGTCACTCTGAAATTGTAAAAATACTACTAGGCTCATGCACTGATCCTAACATGGCACTACTGTTTGCTACAAAGCACTAATGCTTATGGAACTATACACATCTCAAAATGGAAGACATTGGTGATTTTGTTGTTTTCAAACAACTTGTAACATCATTTTGTCCACAAGTATTAAAATATATATATGTATATATATATATGATCTATTGCACATGCCCCTTGTTTTTGTAATCTTTCACATGGGAAGATTTCCAACCAACATAGAGAAAAAGTGGAGCAAGAAAAAGTAAGTAGGCTGAGGCAGCATTTCCTAACACAGCACTTTTATAAAGAAGCTGGCTGGAAAGGTACGGCTGTGAGGGTCTTCTGGGCATGCATTGTTCGAGTAGTTCTGTGAAAACCACAGATCTTTAGCCCTGTTAAAAATATTATGTTCTAAAAGTAAACTTGAAAGCTAATGTTCTTACGTTATCTGGGTTAGGAGTCAGGAAAAATCTGTAGGTTTTTTGTTGTTGTTGCAATGCAGGGTTACAAAATGTTGAGGGTTATTCTTATGGATGTGGAAATCAGTAGCATGAATTGTCTACTCTCTAGTCAGAAAAATTCTTAGTTTTTGTACATATCCACAGAAGATAAAAATACATTCCTGTCCCCCAAGTATTTTGTCACCCAGCTATGCAAGAATCAACTGCTAGCTTTAATGTCAGAAGGACAAGTATGGGCAGAAGGAAGAAAAGGAATTTCCCATATTTAGGATCAGGTATTTCCTATACCAGATACCTTCCAACAACATATAATCCTATGATATTAACAGTATTTTCCATCACTTAAGAGATGGATCCTGCTTCTACAGACATCTACATTAAATCCTATTGGTTTCAACAAAAGGAGGACCTAAAAGTAAGTGTGCTTTTCTAGTTGCATCTAAAACCAGAAAATTCAGACAATTTTCAGCAAAGACATCCTAAATTCTTAAAAGAAATCAGGCCAAGTTGGTGGTTGCCTCATCAGGATTAATGTAACTCATCTAAACTAATAAAAGAAACACAGCTCATTGCAATGTTGCATACAATTTTAGTGCACCTCTCTGCTCATTGCAGTTGGCATTATTTTGATACACAGTGTCTTTCCTACCCTCCTTAGCTTTCATGTCTGATCTTTGCTTCTTGGAAACAACCAAGGGTAAAGCTATCATTAAATCTTACTGTTACAATGCAAGTCTATACACAGATATAACTTTACCCCAAAGACCAGGATCACCACCGACACTCATCCTTACTCTGCTGTGAAACGTGGTCCCCATAAAATTTCACTACATTTTAAACATCTCAGTGCTGCCCTCGCCATCTATCATGAAGATTAAAGAAGGATTTCAACTGTTGACTTTTTCAGCCAATTTCAGGCTGTCTGGCTCTCTCCAGCAGTTTTCTAAAATGAAAAATAGAACAAACGAAAACAAAAAAACACCCCACCCCCCAACGATGATATTATCCCCCCACACCTATTAACAGGATCTATATACCTTTATTTCATCCAAATTTGAAAATATTTTAAGCTAGTAAATCACATTTTCTAAATCACAAGTGTGGATTAAGGTGCACTAAGAGCTCCAGACTTGAAATGGAGATTTCTTTTCGCCAAGAAACCTTACTTGCCATATACAATACCATAGCAAGGAGCATGTGAACAGTACAAACTCCCACCTCAGAATGATCGAAAATATCCTATATAAACACAAACGATGTAGACAAAGAATCTTGTGTAAACATAAGAACAACAGATAGCGCCTTAGATTGGGAAGGAATAGGAGGAACCAGAAAAAGGCCCGGCCTAAGCACTTCTGCTCTCTATCAAGCCATACCTCCTACACATCTACCAGCTCGTTCTACCAGGCCTAGATGATGGAAACATACAGGTCATCTTAGTTCTCAGTCACAGAAGAATAAAAAGTATCTGATTCCATCAGCAGAATGAAAAGCTGAAACTGTGGAAAGGAAGCTGAGCGGAAAAACCGCAACTTTACACCTCCAGTCTCTTCCATCCCACCAGAAGTTAATTTCTTTAAAGAAAGAAAGAAATTCTGCCCCATCTTTTCAACTGTAGAATGTTCCTTTTGCTGCTAAGGATTTATAAAAAGCCAAAAGGAGGGAGTGATATAACACAAACCTAGTCATTATCCTGTAACCCTGAAGGTCTTTAAAGCTTCATTTTTCTTTGCTAAAAATGAAGTGGTGCAGAGTAATTTCTCCTTCTGGTGAAAGCTCTTCATATCCAGCACTTACGTGGGTTTACACATGCAAATCTACATTTTGATCACAGATTGGGATGATGCTGTTACACACTATAGACAAGGTGATTCTGCATTTGTTCCTCTGCATTAGCTGCTTTATGTGAGTTGACATCAAGACATCTATCTACAAAGTCAAGCCAGGTTCCTGGGCTACAAAATACCTCTTACGGGACTTCTCCAATTGTTTGGTAAGTTTCTTCCGTATGTCAGAGCAGAAAATATGTCCTCGTTTCCTGCTGAAACTTTTCATACATGTACAGTTTGGCATGGCAGTGCATGCAGACGCCTTATAAGCCAGGAATTCCAATATGACACAGTGAAGAACTTATCCTTCCTAAAATGAAGAAGGAGATAGATATCAGTGAAGAACATCAGCTTCCACTTCCATTTGATTTCAAAGTTTTTCTCATTTTAAAACAGAATGGAGAAAGCTGGATGAAGAGCTGGCACAGAAGACATTTCTTCAGGGAAACAAACACTGATTTCTGTTACTCTGCTTTTGAGTTTTGATACCACAGCGGGGTTGCTTCTGTGGGAGAAGTCATCTGGGGAATTAAGCGTTGGGTGAGACAGTTGACGCAGGAAGCGAAGAGATCTTTTGTTCATGCAGCTCCATGGAAGTGAAGGACAAGTTTTTGCTTGCTAGGAGAGACATGTCCACATCTCACAGCCTGTGAGCAAGCAATAGGACTATCATCTTCTTAAATTTCAGCAAGGATCTGGAATTCCAAAATTAAAGAGAGAAGAGGTAGTTCAGGAGACAGAATAAAATATATTTGGCATTAAAACACTTACTGGTTCATTACTTTAAAAATCTGAGTCTAATGGAAAAAAAATAGTTGGCTTCATAGACTGCAGTAATCCCGTTCTATAGGAGTTTATATCTAACTACGTATGTCTGTAAGCTGGCTAATGAAATACTACAGAAATGCTGAATTATACGCTTACTCAGAAGCAGTACACCCCAAAATACCCTGGTATTAATAAGCTATGAGGCTTCATAACTGTGGCTCTGACACATAACATGACAATGTTGAGGTATCACCTGAACACACACAGATTCATCAAATGGTTTGGGTTGGAAGGGACCTTAAAGATCATCTGGTTCCAACCCCCCTGCCATGGGCAGGGGCACCTCCCACCAGACCAGGTTGTCCAAAGCCTCATCCAGCCTGGCCTTGAACACTTCCCGGGGATGGAGTATCCACAGCTTCTTTCGGCAGCCTGTTCCAGTGCTTTACCACCATCTGAGTAAAGAATTTCTTCTAAATATACCCCTTGTCCTATCACTACACTCCGTGATAAAGAGTTGATCCCAACCTGGAGAAGAGATGGCTCTGGAGAGACCTTATAATCAATGGTCTTCCAGTACCTAGAAGAAGCTTACAAGAAAGCTGTGGAGGGTCTCTTTGTCAGGCAGAATAGCAATAGCACAAGGTGTAATGGCATTGCATGCAGAGAAAATAACTTCTGCTATAGTGGGTCACAATTCATAGAGACTATGAACAATCACCTAATTAGCTACAAAACTGTCAGTGCTGTAGAGGAAAAAAACACTTATGACAGCTGTAAAGTCCATAGATTAGGTCCTTTTGTTTTTTTTTACCCATTTGTCCCCACTTGTCCACAGTGTAGACATACTTCAACAACTGCCATCTTGTCACTGACCTCCTGGCCTTTCACCAGTGGCACACCTGGTACTGCCTACTCACGGAAGCTGTTAAGATATGGATTTTTTCCTTTAAGTTTGATGCCAGCCAGCCTGGATTAGAAGGGAACATGAATGCGATTCTGCGTAATGCCAGGAAAAAAAACACAGCCTACTACCATTCTCCTGTACGACAATGAGTGATGTGAAAGAGGAAATATTTTTTCTTTGATTTCTCTTTCTCAAATATAAGCATATGAGGACACATCAGATTTTCTACCTCCTTCCTCTCTTTTCTCTGGTCTTTCGTTGACTTCCTTTTATGATTCTCATTACCTTAATCCTTTAGTTGATCAAGTTCAGAAATAATCTTCTGGTGATAATTTTCAACTCCTATGTTAGAAGTAGTGAGCAGACTATGGTAATGGCAATACACCACATGTCACCATCACTTTCTCTTTGAGGCACTCAAATATTTCAGCTGATCATAAGCTTGACCATCCATGCCCACGCTGATGGGTAAGTCTTACTCTTGATATGAAGCTGGGGAAAAGCAGACCTGGGGAGCTGCAACAAAACATGTCAAAGGTTTGTGGCAGAGCCAAGAACAGAATCTAGCATTCTGTTATATACCTTAACTACCAGAATATTTTTACTTAATTTACTGGGGAAATAAATAAATTGTAATTCTAGACTTTGATCATTATCCTTAGAATTTTTGAATTTACTTTCTTCAACTTGATAATTGACATTTGGTTACATTATTGTTCTTCCACTCCTAGTGTTTAACAAATAAAAAACCTTTAAGATAACTACTCAAAGCTAATGCAATTAGTGTCTCTTAACAGGGTAAAATGACAGCACGGAGCAGGTGTTTCGTAACTTTCAAAGCATTTATTTTTGTTAGAATATATATATTTAAGTAAAGGTTTATTTCAAGTCAAGCACAAGTTGAAAGTTGACACTGTGGCAGCATTCCAGTTCTCTGAGTGTCTTAAGAAAAAATAAAATTTCAATAACTGATTTACTTGGTAAAGAAAAAAAGAAGGGGAAGGGAGAGAAAACTGACAAGTTTAGTTTCGTGTATTTAGTACTGAAATAACCTTATGGCTTTACTCACCATCATTTTTCACCATTCAGCATTCTCTTCAGGGAACCTAAAGAGAAAGAGATGAGCAAATTACATTTATATATAGGAAGCTCTTCTGATAACAGATCATTATATGCACAAGGCACAGAAGATTATCTATACCTTCTGGGAAGCAGCTAACATTGTTAGATAGTCTACATTAAACATGTTAATGTCACTTTTCAAATGTTTATAGCCACCCTCCTCTTTCACAATAAGGAAAAGGATGGTCAAGTGAATCACACCTAAGTATTGAAGATCCAGGATCTTCTTGTTCCATTCTCGTGTCGTCAGTTCTCACCCTCCCAATTCAAGTCCTCCCCCAAGAACCAGACAAGCACTATGAGACTTCAAGACATTAAGGAAACAAATGATTCACAAAACAATTAATTTGATAATTATCAGTTATCAGGAACTCTCTAACACTGTTTTAAGGTATCCAACAGATCTGGCTTTCCAAAACGGTTCCAAAAATTTCCCAATGTTACCTCTCCACACTGTCACTCACCCTCACCTCTCTCTACTTTTAAAAAGGTATCTAAATCCACTCTACGCAGCACTATAGCAAACTGTACTAGAGCTCGAGAGAGAAAGGGAGTGCCTGGTGTGGAGGCTCCAAACGCGACACAAAAGAGGGACAGGTCTCTCAGAAGGGCTTGTGTTACCAGTACCCCACCTAGCAAGTCCTCCGAACTCCAGCATGTCCCCCTGCAATTTTAGAAGACACACAGATCGGGATACAAAGAACAGAGCAGGACAGGGTGGAGACACAGGTCACTGTCACCTCCAGCAGGGTGTGACAAGGCCTATCAGGGACACAGAAGTCACCAACCTGGGAGTCCAGAGGACATGAGGACTTGCCAGCTAATGCTCCTTGTTCTCTGCAAGGGGCCCCTGACTGCTGGACGCATTACTTAAACACCTTGCTATGATGCCTGGCCAGTGGATAGATGTCTTGTGCACTGCACAAATGCAACCGCTTATGAGATTACGAGCCTAAGACACTGTAACCTGTTTTGTTTCACTTTTTATTCTACATAAAGTCACCCTCACCTCCTATGAGGTTTCCAGTGCATATTTCCTACCCTCTTAGCACAATAGGGTAGGAATTATAATAATACTTCCTATAGCAGGAGACAACTGCTTTACAGCTGAGATTTTTATTCCATGATACACACACCAAAGGGCTCTTTGAATGCTGTTTAAACAAAGAAACATCCCTCTCTGCACATCTCATTTTAGAGATTTTTTTTAAATCAATCCTCCAAAGACTGTGTGGGCCTCTGTATCTTGCATTCAGCTAACCACCAACACATCAAGACTCCTTTCAAACCTCGTTCCTTTTCTAGTTTTTAAGAATGAACGTGGGAGGTGTTCAGGAGACTCCAGACTCTTCACGCATTCAGGCAGAACGCTTAGCCTTAGTTGGCCCCTGGTTTTTGACACCCCTGAGATGAGAGGTTACCATCGTAAGAGGTACAGCTTACTCCTGCAAATGTCTGTATTGCACAAGCTCACAGCGCTGTGAGCAAAATTTTAAAGCAGTGCACAGAGTTGGTTTGACATACGCCAGGGTAACAGAAAACTCTGATTGTTTTTGATGCTAATTCTTACAGTTCTTAAGCATTCAAAGCAATTAAGAATAAGTATTAATCCAAGTGTATTTACTTACTGCTAAGAATACTATACAACTTCACATGAAAAAAAGTTGACAGCTTGTTATTCTTCTAATTACAGCATAAAGCAAAGTCATCTTTGTATGTAATGTGCCAGAGGCAAATCCCTTGGCATATTCTAACAGCTCACACATAGACCTGTACAAGTAGGTATTCACCAGCAGCAGCATACTGTGCCTTAATGTTATATTACCTGTGAGCTGCTATTACTGTTACCAGGTGAATAACACAGCACAAGGAATGGATACGTAATATAGCACATGGTAAAACATTCCTTTAGAAATTCTTCTCACAAGCAGCTACCACTTTCGGAAGTAGTTGCCACAACCACACTTACCACGTTTCTTTTGTGTTGTTTTACCAGTTATAAACATCTTCCCTATTGTTCATGTATAGTAGACCACATCACTTCAGGATCTGAAGCTGTGCTTCTCATTTAGGTCCTTCAATTTTTTATTATTTTTAACTTTTACCTGACGTTCACACTGAAAATGCAGCCACTTAGAATAACGCGATGAACTAGAATTTTAAAGAACTGCTATAACACATAAACCGTAAGGGATTCCACGCTGAATTAATCCTTTTGGTTTCAGTAAGGAGTCCCATTTACAAGAAGAACCAGAACAGCACCGTTCTGTAGCGCAGGGAGCTCCAAGCGTTTTGCCCGAACACCTCAGGGCACACCAGAGCTGCGTGTGCAGGCACGGCCAGGCGCTGCTCTCA
>NC_048897.1:22292248-22333906 GCF_011077185.1 Oxyura jamaicensis
CACCTGAGCGCGGCCCGAGCCGCGGGGCCCGGCCGGCCCCGGCCGCTCCGCCCGCTGCGCTCACGCCGCCATCTTCCCCTCCTCACCCCGGCCACTCGGCGGGGGGCTCGCGGCGCCCAGGCGACGCCGGGCCCGCCCACTCAGCCGCGAACCTATCGGGCGCCCCTCCCGCGCGTCGCCCGCCAGGCTTCGCGGCTGATTGGTCAGCGGCGCCGTCCATAGAGGAGGCTCACCGCCCCTCCGCAAGGCTTTCCCTCCCGATTGGCCCCCGCGGCGGGCACACGGCTGCGAAACGAGTGGCTGCGGCCGCGCGGGCGGGGCCGGCTGGAGGAGAATCCTCCGGTGACCTCTGAGAGGATTTAAAGGGGCCGCTGGGCCGGCAGGGGCCGACGTGCCCGGGGGTAGGGGGGCTGCGTCCCTTCAAGGACACCCCGAGCGTCCTGAGGGACCGCCTCCAGTCACGGCGCCGGTTTCTGTTTTCCGCTTTTATTATTTTTTGGGGGCAGAGCAGCAGTAATTTTACACTTGAGGCTGACTGGCGGACGCCGCGAATAGCGCGGAGATGCGCTCTGCCAGGGAGGAAGTCGAGGCACAGCCCCCGGGGCACAGCCCCCGCCGGCCGTGATTCAGCGCCACTACGAGCCGCGCTGCTGGAACCTTCTGACATCTCCCCCCGAGTAACGCGCTCTAACGAGGTGGCATTGTAACGCCGGTCACCACGTCAAATAAAACCCTTCTGCCAACTGAAATATCCTGTCTACAGCACTTACCTCTGCACAAGTATCACATCTACACATCAGTTATAACTAAAGGTGGAGGTTCAAATAATCCAACGCAGACCTTTATTTCTCCCCTACAAGTCAGGGAAACTAACATTATTTGTACTTCCCTTCTTTACAAGGTAAAACCTGTGATCAAATTCTTTTGCTTTGCCCTGACTTGATGCCAAGGTAACAGGCTTCCAGCTAATTAAGTGAATTCATTTGCCTTTCAGAATCAGCTACCACCAACCCTCCACCTTTGTACAGTCTCCATAATATGGGTGAAACTACTTGTAACCCTTCAGAGAACCTTGATGTAGGAAACCCCAGTCCCCTAATTTGAGAATACTTTCACTTTCCCCTTTGCTGGTAGAGTGGAAAATAGTTCATCTGTCTCAGAACACCCATCCCATACTCTTTTAAAAGGCAGATGAAGTATTCAGTAGTTCTGCCTTTACTGATGACCTTTGCTCTCAAGTCTTAAGATCCATGTAAGAAGCAAGTATGCTAGAAATGAGACTTTAGGGAACTGCCTACATCTGTACAGCTTCAAAGCCTTCAAAACTAACACCTGTTCTGTTAAACCCCCTTATCATCTACCACATTTTACTTCACAAGTCAAATACGCAGACTGTAGCACAGTAAATGAGATATTCAGTTGCAAGCAGCCTGAGCTCTGAAACTAGCAAATCATGTTTTTGTAGTTTATCCTTGGCTAGTACAGGGCACGTTCTTTTTCAAGTCTTCCTCAGGAAGGTTACCAACAACACTCCTCAATCAGCACCTTCTCAAAGCAAGATAAAATCTTAGCATCTTGAAGACTATTACCTATCTTTGAAGTTATCTTTGAAGTCTATCAACTTCAAAGAAAACAGAAAAAAAAATATAGAATTCTACAAGCTTAAGCTCACCCTCCTTTAGCTTTTCAGTCCATGTGGCTTCCAGGCAATTTGTAGAGCTAACAGTAAAGTTAGATTCTGCTCCCATGCATTTAGAGTCTGAGTTCACATTAAAGCATGTTAGCAAAAGTATCTCGATCTCTAAGCTGGGGATAAAGAAAACAGGCTTCTTCACAAACTATTTCTTGCATTGTATACTCCTCTGTAAGAACACCACTAAGGAGGAAAACCAAAACCAAAACCACACACCTTGTCTGGAACTATGGAGAAATGTGAAGCTCGTGTTGTTACGGGATCCATATTGTAGTATCATAAGTGCACATCCTCTTCTGCAGGTCCTGATTTGCACTAGTTTCTTCTATGCTACTAGTGGAGTGAAGGATTTTTGTTAATACTCTGAGAGCACAATAAATTTTAACAATTGATCTGTAAGGCCAACTAGCACTATTCCAGTGCTATTTAATCTCTTTAGTCAGACAATCATCAGCTACCACACAGGGATTTTATTTTCATTTATTTATACAGCGGAAGGTTTTATTTATGGATTGATAAATACAATATCCAGTCTCACTGGGACAATAAGGCACAACTGTAAGTTACAACTATATAGCCAGAAAATAAGAGTGCAACACTTACTTTAAAGCAGATCACAATGCCTACAAAAAAAAAATTAAAACTTTTCTGTTAACATTGTTACATTCCTATTTTACATGACAGTCAAAACCATTTCACACACAGAGGTTTTTAATTTACTTTTCTTTCTGGACTTGTTATGCTGCACTCTGCAAAACGAAGTGCAACATTTTACTTTGCAAGTCCTTAATTTAAAACAAATCAAAAATACTTCAGAGACTTGCATGTTATTATTTAACACAAATAATGATTCAAGGAACCAAAAACAAAGGAAATACACATTTGAGAGTAGTTTGAGACTGGTAAGTATTTATAGAAGTGTTAACACATGACAAAGAAGCAGTTATAACACTGATTCTTCAGTAAAGAAGCTCTTTTTTTTTTGTTTTGTTTTTGTTTTACTGGAAGGTCCTCCCAGACAATAGATGTTCAGCTGGACGAGATGAGTTGCCAATCCAAGCACAGAAAATTATGTTGGTGTTGAATTTTCAATACTTTTGATTTTACTATTTGATCAGGATTGTTTTATCAACTGTCAATCATCCTCTCATTTAATCTTATACTTACAGAGATTTGAATAGAAATAAGATTTTAATAGAAATATATTCTGAAATATCCCGTTACTTTAATTTGAGATAATATGCACTTCCCAAATGGTATTCTTATGCCTGAGCTTTCATAAATATGGTTACCACCATCAACACAAATCTAATAGACCAGGACTTCCATACTGGAAAGTGCAAATAATTAATGCCCAGGTCACTACAATTAAAAAAAAAGTCACTCATGTTTCATTACACTGTTATCAGAGGGCAGTGACAGAACTACAACTCCAGATTTTGGCATGGCTAGTTTTCTTGTGTTATGTAAGCTGGTAAACAAGTTTATACCTTCAGAGGCAAAACCACCCTGATAGGAAGTGGCAGCCTAGAGTAAAGCAACCTGGAAAAGGTACTTTGTGGTCCACCAGTTGTCAAGCCTGGAAGCTACTCATAGGAAAGAAACAAGCTTCTGCATTTGCTACAGGAACAGTTTAAGTGACTTAGTGCAGAGTTCCTATTTCCTTTAAGGACACCATTGCCTGTCTCCACCAGATTCTCCTGTTGTCCCTGTGAATTCATCCCACAAATAAAATCTTCACCATACCTGTGAACTGTCATCACACAATTAGTGCTAGTTTAACAATGAAGCCATAGGAGGAACTCAAGTCCTCATGCAAAAGGCAGATTTGGAAACAGGGAAGAAACAAATCTGCATGTGAAGAGCCAACTGGGGAAGAAAAAAATAAAGGTAGCTTTAACATGGTATTGCTACTGGAAGCAAAGGTGAATAATTATCACTATACCTAGTATCTGAGTAGACACTTGTCTCCAAAAAGTGTTTCAGAAGGCATTTGTGGCATTTTCCCCTTTTCCAATTCTCAGATTCAGGGCTCAGAAGAATCAGTTTGTAGATTAAACAGCAGTACATAGAAAGGAGAAACATTTTTACTCATGATAATGCAGGAGACAGAGGAAAAAGTAGCAATTAAAATGGAAGGAAAATATTTTTTTTCTTCCTTTACAAGTTCCACAGCAGCTATTTCCCTTTGTTTCTGATGCACATGGATTGTTCACATTGGTAGAACAAATCAGTGAAGGGTTGGAGATGACGTACTTTATATGCACCAGTAGCAATGCTCTGGGGGAAGGTGGTAAGGAAAAAAATGAAGTTCTAGTCATTACATAGGAAGGTTAGAGAGGAAAAGGTTCTCCATCCATCAGTGAAGAAAACGAATACTCATTTTCTGCTCTACATCCACCTTCTCCAAAACCTGCAATAAAATCCAGAAACAGCTCTATCAGTTAATTTCCGTAATATTTCTCTCCTACAAGCTTTCTTACTCCACAGCATAAAGGAAATGCACAGAAACATGGGGTATCTTCAATTTGGCATGACATTTTTACCTAGAGTGCTATTTTTTTGCTCTGGACTAAGGTCCTCCTGAGGAAAGAAACTTTAGCCATTAAAGCACAAAGACAGACACCAACCAAGATGCAACTGATGCAGTTTGCCAATAGCCCAGAAAGGGTTGCACTATTCCTAGAGTTAGATAGTGTGAGAATGCATGGTGAGGAGAAGGAAGAATGGACTAGAGAAAGGGGCACAAGCAGTCAATGAAGAGCCAAAATAAAGATCACAGAATCACTAACATAGGTCATTTTAAAATTGGGGTGGCAACTTCATGCAATGAATTGCTATCAACATTGATATTTGAGGTAAGACGACATCACGGGCTTCAGACAATTTTGGGAAGACTTCAGTGTTCTGAGCTCAGAATAATTCAAGTTTGAAAAGACCTCTAGAGGTCTTTTAGTTCAACTCCCTCAACCACTGCATAAAGCAGGGCCAGCTAGATCATTGCTCAAGGCCTTGTCCAGTTGAGTTTTAAATCTCTCCAAGGAGGGAGGCTCTCTTCAACACCTGTGACCATCCCCTGGCAAAAAGAAGTTTTCTTTATGTCTAATAAGAATTTACCACATTATAACTTGTGTCTGTTACCACATTTCATCTTTGTCCACTTCCAAGATGAGTATGGTTCTTCTTGTCGATGTCATCCCAATAGGCAGCTGAAATTGTTCCTCTGTAGGACAACTTTCTCCATTGACTCTATAATGGCTCCTTACTACTACATATTTCTGACAACTGTCAGAAGATGCAATTCACAGGACTAGAGCTAGTGACTTTGTGTCACTAATGGGTAAAAAACTACAAGTGAAAATGGGTCAGCACAGTTACAGCAGCAGAATTACTCAGTTGCTGCTTCTCAGGCTACCTGTATAGAAAGAAGCTCTTGCAAAAGAAAAGTCAGATTGACTGTTGCATTGAAAATTTTATTCTATCACCTCATTAGCAGCAGGCTTCAGAAGTACGTGACTACCTGCCTGTAACTCTAAAGCTCCTGTCACCCTTCATTGAACACTCTACTCTAGTAGAAAATACCTTTTAGAACCTAACATCTGAAGTCTTCTCAGCATGGTGTGAAAATTCTCTAGTATATTCAGTGCTGTAGCTTACACTAAAGTATGGAGAAATATATAGTCTAATTATTAACACCCTGACAATATAGCTTTTTTTTTTAAAAAAAAAAAAAAAAGCTGTTCTAATAAGCCAAATGTAGGCAGAAAGAATACTCAAAAAACTTCCAAGTTCTGTCTGCATTTAAGCCTGAATGACTTGCCCATTACTGAGCAGTTTCAATTACTCTTGTTAAAAGTGTAGTTTACCAACCTTTACAAACTCTGCAAAGGAGATGGCACTATCCCCATCTTGATCAGCTTCCTGGATTGTTCTGTCAGCGATGCTGCCAAGCTGTTCGTCTGAAATGTTTACACCAACCATCATCCGTAACACCTGTAATACACAGAAGACCCCAGATGATTTTAAAACAAGAAAACATGCTGATGCAGGAACGAAAGTATTCTTAATGCTGTTTTTCTCATGCATACTGTCCAGATAACTCCTTGCAAGAACAACAGAGGAAGATTAGCGTAGAAATCATTTCTAGACAGATTTTTCTCCTGATACATCAAGGTTTCCAGTAAACATCTTCCTTCTGTAGCCACCTTTTTCACTAGGCAGCAGAAAGAAGCAGGAGTATTAGCAAGTTTATGGAACTAGGAATTAGTGCTTTATTCCAATGTTTTTGTCTATTTTTCCATATAAAACATATCAACTCTAGATTTGACTATCTGCTATTTGAAATACAGGAATTTTCTAAGTATACAGTCAAGTGATTAACAGCCATTACTTTCTACATTTAGTAAAGCATTTTCTGTGCAGATTGCAGTGGGCAGTTGCAGTCAAAAGCAAATCCTTGTCCTACATCAGGAACCACAAATTGCCGTGTCTACTTCAAGATTAGTAGTATGTAATTACTCCTAGCTCAAGCCTAGTTTAAACATCCAGCCACTGATGAACTTTGATTACCTCTGCTGCAGTTTCAAGAAGTTTTATTCTACTTAGATAATACACAGAGGACTAGAAAAATGACCTCATTCACCTCAATGTCCCTATGAAGTCTTGTTAGGAGCATCTTCAGAAGTTGCAGAAGGTAGCTCTCAGGAGGCTTTGTTTATTTGTTGGATATTTAACTATTTTTTCTGAGTAAGACCTTTCAGGAATCATTTACAATTAGACCTCGTTTAGCTTAACACTCTAAGATCTGAATCTTGCACCCCAGTCTAACAAAACAATCTGGACTACAAAATGAGGTTATGGTCTCATACCATATCTAAAACCTTAAACCAGTGATAAAGAGCCACCAAATTCCTGCAAGAATTTAAGACTGCTGCAGCACCTTTTATACTCTTCAGAATGAAGAAGTGCCATTAAAGAAGGTCATGATGGAATCATCCAAAGCAGCCCCATGCTTTTTACCTGAAGAAGCTCATCCCTGGAAATCTTGTCATCTTTATCTAGGTCATATAACCGAAAAGCAACTGCAGGGGAAAAAAAGGGGAACAGTTGAATTCAAGTGCCACTGTTTTCCTTCCTTTTATCTACGAAAACAAAATTTATTCATAACTCCTATGAAAGAGAATTACCAAAATTTTAACTCACTGTACAATTCACATTCAGTTTCATGAAGAGTTATTCCCACATACAGGAAATAACATTATTGCCAAGAAGAGAAAAACATTACTTAAGTACTCAGTATGAGAAGTTTCAGAAGCGCTGTACTTAAGAGTCACTTCTTCAAAGCCCTGAGCCACAGAGGCATAATTGCCACTAAGATATATTCAGTCCTTTAACTTCAGAGCCAACCGTTTTTACATTTTTGTTTATTACCTTTGACTATGTTCTGGCTGAGATTTATGACAAATTTTAAGTGCTCTGAGGACTGTTGCCAAGGTTGTTCAGTGAGCGCTGTATTATACAGAAGATGGGAGAAAAACAGAAAAGCCCATTCATGTATGGGATGTGGCTTAATACAAAATAAAGTGTTTTGAAAAAATTTGCAGAGTTATGAGACATTTGGAAAAGACATCTATAACTCTAAATTTAACCAATTTCATCAAATTCCAATTCAAGTATAGGTTGACTAACATTCTGAACACGGAAGCTTGCAAGTTTATTTAAAAAAAATCATTTTTTTTTTAAATAGAATATCATTCCAAAGGAAAAGACCATGCAGAAGACCCCAAACTCTTTATTCTTTTCCTAGAAAAAGGAAAGAATGAATTGCTTTTATAAGAAGGTTCACATTACTTACAGTGGAGCTTGTTACTTCGGCTGTTCAGTGGTTCTGGTCCATTCTGGTCTTTGCTCTTTTCGTTATCTTCAATAGGTCGGAAGTGGGCTAGTGTCCTCATGAATCCACGGAAATTGACTTGGTCCTCTCTGCACAAGCATTTTAGCAGGTCAGCTTCTGCACAGCTTATACTTTTTTTTTTTAATTTCATTAAAGAACAGTATGAATGTTTAAAGTGCCCATACCGTGCAAACTAACTTCCACCTCCCCAGGGTTCGGCAGCCTGTGCTCAAAACCAGCTCTGACAGAATGCAGTTGTAACCTGGGATCATACTGCTGTGACGAGTGATGCATGGGGAAAAAAGCAGCAAGACGTCTTTTTGGGAGCTATGTTTCCTTGCCTGAAAGTTGTATTTAAACTCAAGCATTTACACTTTTTGCCCTTCCCTGAGCTATCCTGCAACTATGCCTGAGATCAGCAATGTGTTTTGCTGATCTGGAACCTGGCCTACAGACTGATTTCCTAGACTGACCCAAGACTTGCTTTACCGCTGTCAAAGTGTTCTGGCAAATAGTGCACTGCTGACTGATGCGACAACTGTCCCTAGACCTGCTGCTCTGCTTTTCTTTTTCATGTGCTGTGCCCTCTGTTGATGACTGTGTTGCTCCCACCAGCTGCCACCTGGGGCTCCTGCCCGTGGGGCAGCCTTCTCTTGCTGCTCCCTGACAAGTTGCTCACTTTTCTCTACAGCAAGCATGGGAAGCAGCTATGTGCGTACTTCCCAGGTCTCCTGCTTTCCATTCAGGAACCTGTCTGGTATTAACTGACATTAAGAGTAGATGAGAAAACATTCCTCATCAAATCAGTAATGAGGTGTTCAAGAACAGAAGCAGATTCCATAGAACTATCTAGAGAAGTACAGTGAAGAGAGACACTACTGGAAACTTGATTGTCTCTTTGGAATTACGTTAGAAACATCGTAAGCTACATCTTAAATGTGATCCAAACTTTAAAAAGTTGATCTGTTAACAAAGGCACACTTAGAAGGCAAAAGGTGAAGAACGGAATTGAATTAATTGCAATGCAATTTCACATAAAAGGGCACTGCTACAAGTTTGCTGTAAGAACCAAAGTCCATACATGCCCTTGACTTCCTTTAGAAGTGTTCAGAGGCATAGCAAGAAGAGTGGAAAACAGTGACACACAGCCAGATCTTGTCACTGAATAAAGCACGCAAAACTCTTGAGGTAGGGAAGTCTATTACAGAAGAATGAAAACACAGGAAACAATGTGCCAACACATAGCTCAAGACAAATTTGAGGTGTTCTATTATTACTAAATTCAAATTCAGTGTTTCAGTTATCAGCATTTCACTTCTAATAGAGCTTCTGACAAAGTACAAGTTCTGTGACTGTTCACAAATCCAGTCAGAACTCACCCTTCTGGAAAGAAGGCATTGATAATTCGGTCTCCCAATGGATTGATAGCAAGCTCCGGAATCCGCTGGAAGTCTTCACGACTAAGTAAAGCAAGAACACAGTAAGTCTTATTAAAGTCTTCAAGTCAGAAGAAAAAATTGCTTAAAAACAAATAATGTTACCATCTAAATTCTTTGTGTTAGAGAACTTCCTGAAGTGATGCTAGTTTTCAATATAATGAAAGGAAAGCTTCTGAAAAGGCTTTGAAGTGAAAACAAGCTCTTTCATACATATTTAGGAACTACATCCTCTGAGTTAGAGTGATTTTCCCAGACTAGCCCATCCCAGATTCTAGGATAATACCATGCTATGCTCCTCCAAGTATAATTGCCAGCAATCTGCTTATTTTAATTTCATGTAAGAACTTCCTGTATTATGAATGCCAAATGTCAGATTTTAACTTCCTCCAAGAAACACTCCTATTTTAACAACTTAAATTTAGTCTTTGACAGGGGCCTGTATACTAGATGCAACGTCATCAGGTCATTGCAAAGACTTACTGCTCTCACAGGTCATTCTCTTTTCTACTCATGATTATATGTACACAGCTAGCATAAGCATAGCTATGCTTACATTGTTACAGCTTCTTCTGATCTGGAAGACAGGAGCTGTACTGATGTGAACACATTTTATACATGAGCACAGGGTTCATTTTATTTTTAGAGTTGCTCTAATTCTTCTTCTTTCAACCTAACAGAATCTCACTAACAGGAAAGTGAGATAATCTTGGTGTGTCCAAGGTAGGCTCATGTCTTAGTGAGTATTTCAGGAAACATGTTTTTTTTTTTGCACTATACAGCATAGCTATTTATCAGTTAGCACAAGGCATACTTCATAACCAACTAGGCTTTAGAGCACAAAGGTAACAGCAACATGGTAAGGCTGCAAGGAAAAAAAAAGAAAAAGAAAAAACATCCCAACTTCCCACAACCTGTTTTGTCTGGATGCAGAACTTGGCACTTCCTGCCTGATCTCTAGAAATACTGGCTATTCTCTTCAATAGAAATGCAATCCTGCTGTTTCTGAAGTTTGAGTCTCAAATGTGGCCATGGAAAGTTTGCTACTTTTAAGAACTATGCTAATTAAATGAATCAGCAACAAGCTTGTGCTTAAGAATCTGGCAGAGAAAAAAAAAATCCACTCGTTCTTGTTTACTTAAGTATAATGGCCTTTTATAATACTGTGATCTTAAAGAAAGGAGGAAAAAGGAACCTGCTAGCCTCTTTCTTATTACTAGTTTATCCTAAGACAGAGCAAGGTGTTCTAACTGTAAGTGAATTCTGAAGCACTCCTTGCACCTAAGTTACACCACAGCACTGTTAATCTCACTTGTAGTACATCTGACAACATGGTTAAAACTGTTTGACCTCCTACTGGAGTGACCTGATTGTATTTTTTTAATCTAGTCCAGAGAACATCTACTCCGATCAGGTCTGAATTATTTTTAATAGGCAAGATTACCATCTGCATAACATGATTAACTTGTTACAATACCCTTCAGGCCTGCTGCATTTTCAGCTACAGCTGAAG
Organism: Oxyura jamaicensis; assembly: GCF_011077185.1. NCBI lineage: Eukaryota > Metazoa > Chordata > Aves > Anseriformes > Anatidae > Oxyura > Oxyura jamaicensis. The sequence continues at coordinate 22,302,784 of NC_048897.1, forward strand.
GGCACAGTATGCATTAGTGACTTCAACAGGAGATGCAGTGATGTGGAAAACCTATGCATTAACAATAATATTTTAACAACATAACTTCAATGCTAACATTTACTAGCTAAAAGCAGCAACCGCTCTCGGATTCCATTCTGCACATAATCCTAATGCTTCAAAGCATACTCCTACTTGCATATCACTATTTCTGAGTATTAAGCCTCAATTTACACTCAGCATTTCAGGCTCCAGTTCTGCTTTATAGCAGGAGATTAACAATTAACCACAAATAACTCTCCAGGTTTCAAATCTATTTGTCCTGTCATTATCAGGTTTGCAGTAGACCATTTTTGCTTGTTAAGAGCACATTACTGACTGAGTGTTATAATTGAAATAGCTCAAATAGCCATAAAAGTAAATGAATGCATGATGCATTTATAAACTAAGGCTTCCTGCAGGCATTTGGGACAAAACATCACCTGGCTGAGGCTGGAACTCATAGGAAATCTGATGCCCTGTACTTCTGCTGTTTATGTGCCATAGCAACAAGGCTCTTCTAACATGGTATTTCTAGGGCCCAGATTCTACTAAATCCTTCAGCATAACACACAAAGTAGCCTTTAACTGCATGTTATGATTATGCAGACAAAATGGTTTTTTTAATGTGCCAGAGTGTTCACACTTACACTTTGCTGCAAAGAATCTGTGGATTTTAAGACAAGTATTTCTAAGCATGACTATACCCTCCAAGGCGTATCACAGATCCTTATGCTAGAGGTGGCTGTCTTATCCTAAAGGCTGCAAGGGATCTATTGGACACTCTTTATTTCTGGCCCTTCTACTTCTAAATAGTAGTCACGAGCACTGTTACCTAACAGGGATGATGAGTGTGGGGCTATCTCAAGCTCAGGGCAAGTAAAAGAAAACAAGCCATATGCATAAAAAAAAAGTGGTGGAAGAAAGGAAAAAAAAATGTCCACAGGGTATAAGCAGTAAGAAATGATTCAAAAGAGGGAAATAATTCAAAGAGTAGGATGACAAGATGGTCAGATTTAACAGGTTACTATTAAAGTAATATTTCACTCTTCCCTTGCTAACATTAGCTTTATTATTCAGACCTTCTGGTGGTCCAATGCACCTCACTAACCCAAAAGGGAGCTCTCCATCCTCCCAGTCATTTTCCTGTTGAATTAGACTAATTTTTGAATTGCTTCAATTTACTAACAGCACCACAGCTGAAAAGATGTGTTAGGCGCCTGGAGAAGTAATGAAGAGAGGTCATCCTCCTCTCACAGTCATGTCAGCCACCTCATCTAACTTCATCCTCACACATGGTCTATAAAACTTCAAAATTTTAACTGTGGAGTAATTGCTTTATAAACATTAAAGTATACCAAAAGTAAAGGTGATAATAGGAAGGAAAGCAACAGAAAAATAAAATAGCATTGAAGGAAAGCATAGACAAGGACAGAAGTGTAGATTAGTATAGTATCCTATCATTCACGAGCCCAAAACCCATGTGATGCTTGTTTTGTCTGTTTTAGATAAAGGTAAAAATTCTTTGCATTTTCTTAAAGGTAAAGAACTTCATGTTCAGTTAGCTAACCTACACATTCTACTGTGAATACATACTGTATCAGTTTGAACTATTAAGAACAAGCCTAACACTTTTCCCAGACTGAACTGATTCAATTCACTGACAAAGATCAACAGATGGCTCTGATAGTTCATTACCCTGCTCTCAGGACCAAAGGCTTTCTGAAGTCCTCTAGGATACACTGCCTTGTGAACAGCTTTCCTAAGTGCAAGACGTAAATAAACAGCACTGTGTCTATTCTCCTCTATCAGCTTTCAGAGCATTTGCCCTCCCTTCCTCTTCTACACTCACCAGGCTAAACCAATTGCTGTACAGCAAGAAGATACTTCTGAAGTGCTTAAAATGTCATTTCCTCAGTGCAGAAAAAAAGTATTGTAAGTGGGCGGCTCCCTGCAATAGTTACATGCAAGAGTAGCAGTTAAGACAAGTATCTTGTTTTATAGTTCTATACAGGACTGTCTAGAGATACTTATACTGACTCATAGGTAGGGGATAGTTTTGGAGCAGGTGCATGATGTGTATTGTACATGTCAGTATGGGCTCTCAAAAGAGCTCTAAGACTCGCTGAATCAAGCACATGCTTATCCTGTTCACATACTCCAGTATCCTCATCTTTGATATCAGCATGAAAAGAAGAGGTGTGTGCACTGGTTTCCTCCCAGCCTATAGTCAGGATGTAGGCAGAACTGATATGGATCAGACTGCACAATTATATGTAGCTACAGATATTCCAAGGCATCAACCCTTTGTTTTGGCAACTCTGCTTGCCACAGTATTGAAATCAAAGGAAGTTTTATCCTGGCTTTTACCACCTGGTTTCATTCATACAGTACAAGTCAGAGTTTAGCCATTTTGTTTAGGTAAAGTGAAAGAAAAATATCACATTTTCTCTACACTTTTAAAGAACTGATAGCACTTAAATCAGTAGTCAAAGTTGTAATTGGAGGATAAAGAGGGGAAAGAGCCAAAAGGCACACAAAGCTGTCTCCATCAGTACTCTTCCCTTATATCCCACATACCTTTGAAAAGACACTGCCTTGGAACTGCACATCAATACAATAGATAGAAACATCTGGCTAGGAAATATCTTTGCTTTGGATTATAGTCCCAGAATGAACCACCTACCCTAACTACCATGAGCAATAGTCATTTACCAAACCTGCTCATGACGCTCTTTACTTTGCCCATTTTTGATACATAGATAAGGACAACACAGCTCTTCCCTTTCTTCAGAAGCATGGTTCATATTTAAAAATATTTCATGCCACAAAAAACTGCATAACACATGACCACGATCAGAAAAAGTGATTTTTAGCTATGTCTGATTTACAAGTCAAAGGTATAACAGCCTTACAGAAATCTTTCTTGCTTACAGGGAAATATCAGAAGACACTGCTTCCAAATCGTTTGATGGTAGTAAGCACATAAACTCATCTTACTTATGTGAAAGTAAGAAGTTCTTTGATCAGTATTTCAGAACCAACCATCATTTCTAAGCTTCCAACCTGTAATTCTCAACCTCTCCCCCCCTGACCCCACCATTGTTTTTTCAGGAAATACTTTTCCATTACTTAAACTTAATGACTGTTTCCACATATTGTGAACAGGTTACAAAATACAAATGCCACTTTAAGTCAGCCATGGCTGGGAGCTGGCTATGCTGAGAGGCCCAGACTGCAAGTTAATAGATTACAGTTTGCATGCTTGCTGGGATTTTCCAAATGAACTTCCTTTCTCCAGAACCACGTGATTATCAACAATGAAAGTTAAACTCCTCCTGATACGTAATACTGAAGCCAACCATTGTGCAATAGATACTCGTACAATATTTGACTAATTATCCATCTCACATAAACTAAGTACAACACTTGAAACATATACAGTTTTTGTTCTCAGTAGGTGAATTCAAAGTTGGAGGGAAGAGTTGAGAAAGAGCGCGTGCCTACGTTCAGGTTCAAATTGTGCTAGACTAGTCTGGCAGCCATCACCTTTGATAATCAGTAAAGGGTAAACTGGCATACAGAGTCTGAAGAGGCTGTCAGTGTTCTCTTTAGTTCTGAGAGTAGTTGTAGTCTTATTATCTACAATCAGCTGGTCTGTATGTCACAATAGCCAATGCTACAATTTATGATGCATTGCCTTCAGTGGCAGAGCAGTCTTAAGAAGTTCCTGCCCATCCCATCCCAAGCCAATTGTTTCCACGCCCACAATCCATTTTGTCATCCCTTCAGCTATGCTAGTTCACATATTTGCAGTGCAACCATAGTTCAAATCACTGGAGTCAGACTGAAAATATCTAAACAAGCCAAAAAAGGGATGGAAAGCATTTTTAACCAAAAATAATCACTTAGTCCTGTTTACAGTATAACAACTGCACAACCAGCTACTTAAATGCTAACTGAGAAGTCAACAATTTGTGGCACCAGAAGAACTGCAGATGAGTCACAGAAGGAAACTGCAGGAAGCTGGCAGTACTGCCAAGGAGTATATCTTACAACCTTCACCTTCTAAACAGTGATTCTAGCATTCTACCTAGACAAGTTTATAGGAGGGTCTGGCTTTATAGGCTTATAGTGCATCCTACAGTCACATTTTGCAAGATCAGATCATACAAAACCCTGGGTGATCCCTGAATCTCTATTTACTGGGTCTGGATGGAATTGCTATGAAGAAAATTAACTCCATCTCAGCCACACCCTATATGCTATATTACAAGGTCCCTTTCCCCTTCCCACTCTGTCCTATACTGTCTTGAGCTTCCTTGTGCTCTGGTTCTGGCAGATGTGATTATATGGTGAATATGAAACAAAAGCAGCTGCCCCATGTTAGATAAGAGCCAAGTTCCAGCAAGTTCCATGGTTCAACATTTCTGAACATTTGTTGAGAAACCCTGAAATCAACTCTGACCTTTCTGGCATTAACTGCTACGAGTGTTCAGCTCTACAGTAAAGACAACTGGTATTTAGAGCACCCATACTTAGTTCAACAATCAGATTTCTCCTGACCTTTCATGAAAGAACAGACTTGAAATTCCACACAGACGGTAGGTATGAAGGAACCTGTTATAACAGCCTTACTGATTCACCGTACGAGGAAAACATGCAGGCATCCTGCAACAGCAAGCCACCATTACAGATGTGTCAACACAAGGAGAAGCAAGTTAGTGATGGTACCTACCTCAGAGTGCCATTTTCTCCTTTGTCGAGGCTAGTGAAGCGACTATACAAGCGAGTGATTTGACTGTGGGAGACTGAAGGACGAAAAAGAACAGATTAGCACGTCAGTGTTTCCTTATAGGAACAGACCCCCATTGCACTGAATTACTGTTACCAGCAGATTTGAATTACAGTTCTGCTGTTATTTTCTTAAATTCTTTTGTGGCTAGAAATAATCTCAACACCTCTACCAATCTCTTCTACTTCATTCAGAACACTAAAGCCTTTCCTGTAGCATCTTTCCTTCTCTTTTGTTCATCTCTGCTCCTGTTGTCTGTTTTCTATCTTTAGATGGAGAATGTACTGTTTCTCTGCATTTGGCAAGTGGTCAAACTTTATACCTGGTCACCATTTGTCCTTTAGAGGACTGCCTGAATCTAGACACAATTTATCATTTTAGGGTTCACAAAATGAATTTGCAGGCTTCTGGGACAATGAATTAAAATTTGAAAAGTCTATTTTTAAACAAGTTCAGGAGGAAGCTGGACAAAGCAAGCAGAAAGAAGAAAACTGCAGGCTAAGTCTCCAGTTTGTAATAAAAATGCCAAAGCCAGTTGTTAGATTTAACATAGTTGTATCAATATTATCATGATTAAACACACCAGACATCTAGATCTTGAGATTAGTCCATGGTGGGAACAGGTAGGAATCTGCCTAGAATATCAGTTCCTGTAACATCAGAAGAATGGCTAACAGAAGATGCTGGCTCTTCAGAGCCCCTTCAAATAACATTAATAAATAGATGGAATAAGACTGGACTGAGCTGTAATGTTTACTCAGTAAAGGCGTGATTTCATACAATGTTGAACTAGTACTTTGTGTAATGCTTGGATTCAATTGTTTTAAAAGCCTTCACCAGCCCATGTGTAAAACTTACTTGGGAACAGGTTGCACAGCAGTCATCTGACCTGTAACAACCGAGGCAATTTTTTTGTTGTTTCAATCAGGTTTGTTCTTTCTCTAGCCTATTTGTTTAGGTTCAAAAATTCCCTCCAACTGTTCCTTCCTTTAGGATGACCTGCCAGTAACTTTTTTTTCCCATATCTACTCAGCAACCTACATTCTTTGCACTGGGTTGGGCAATTTGCTCAGTTCCACCTAAGGCAACTTCTCTACAATCAGATTGGACAGCTTGCTCAATTTCAAGTTAAGCAACACACACACAGAAAGCAGGCACCACTATATTAAAGACTTCTAATTTCTGCATTTCTAATTTATTATTTTAGGTACTATATGTAAACACAACAATGGATTATGAAACAAGAGTAGCCTGGGGTTACACCTCTGGTAAGAAGCCTTGCACTTCCACAGCTCCTGGAAAGAGTGATGAGATTTCCATTCATGTACTATTTTCAAGCCAGTGTATGCAACTCCATTTTTTGAACACCTCCGTAATAGTTAGAATGGGATGAATTTGCAGCTATTGACAGGAGAAGCAGTGTTTTTGTTAGCATCATACTAGACAAAGAGCAAATCACAGCAATATGACAAAGGAAGATGATTCAGATCAACCACTGTATTCTTTCATAATTTCCTTTTGAAGCCCATCCTTTATATAAGTTGCAGCACTGGACACTTTTCAAAGCTTTCTCTTGCAAAATAAAGATTCCTGACGCCCAAAAGAAAACTAGAACAAGATTTGCAATTTATGACTGCTTCTTAAAATCAAAAGCTAAGGTTTAAAACTACTTGAAACAGGATTTTATCTATTCTGCTCTTATTAAGATCCTTCTAAAGATTTAAGTCAAGCCATCTATGATAGTAGCTGTACCCTATTTTACTTCTGCCAAAATCATTAGAAAGTTTTTTCTAATTAGATACTCTGAAACTTTTGTCCAAAACAGTAGCACAAGATATATTTAGGAAAAATGTGAATAAATAACAGAGTATATAGTATCAGGAGAAAAAGGGTCAAACCTTCTGGGTCTTCATTCCAGATTCAGGGTTTTTTAAAGCATCTTTAACAGCGAGACTTCTTGTACTTTCTGATACATGTATAACTTACATATTTCCTAAATACGTAAATAACCATCAGAAAATCCATCACCTTTGGCCACTGAAATATTTTTCTCCTATGCTGTCATTCAGCATTAGTTTGTTACTAAACATTAGGTGAACGGCTTCAAAGCATATGAACAAAGGCTGTGAATTAGAGTTTTAATACTGTTGCATTCCAATGACTTTCCAAAAAAGCTTTCAAGAGTTTTGTCAAGTAATATCTTGGACCTTGCATTTGTTTTTTATAGTCATACTGAAATGAAAAAGTAATTAGGACTACTTGAGGGCTTTTTCAAACTCAAATTACAAAATATTTATTTGAAAAAACAAAAAATCCACAACACATCATGTAGGATTTCAGACCATCAACTTCAGACTTAACTCTTTTAACTGAGAACCTACTGAAGATTACCTGCCACTAAGTAGAGGTTTATATGGACACATTATTCCTCAGTTCTTAGGAGCATTGCCTTTGTAGATATTTCTAAATTTACTATGCTAAGAAGTGTTTTTAATCACAATATAAAAAACAAGTAGTATAGAATTTGACTCCAAATTTAAAAGTTTATTCAAGCGATTTTTAGACATCACTGTATGGCTTGTAAAATGCTATGCTTCAAGCTCTCTCAAAGGGATTTTTAGTCTGTTCAGCTAAAGAATATTAACATACAGTTTATCACTCATTAGTATAATCAGCTATTCAGTTTTGTACTATATAAAATTGAAGCACAAGGATAGCAAAATTCATTCCAACAGGTTACATGTAATATTCACTCTCTTGTACTTACCCCAGATGAACTGGAGAAGACATGTTTCAACAATAAAGAAACCAAAACAGAAATAATCCTTAGTAGAGCTCACCAGAGCATCAATTCAAGATGGACATATATTACTGCCAAATTGGCTCGCTTCTACAAAGTCCTTTTCTTAAACTCTTTAATAGGTGAAGTATCATCAGCATCAGATTACTAACAAGTTACCGGATACTCTATTCAGTAATAATACGATAGCATTCCTTCTGTGAACTTCATTCCAGATAACCTAGAATCTTGCTTTTCTCCCATCTTGTACCTTACTTAAATATTTGCACCTACGTGAAGTGTTTAAGTGCTAAAGCTTGGTGGAATTTTCCATCTACCTACAGAAGTACAAAAGGCAAAGGAGAATCACATTCCTGGACTGTTTATAGATGTAGGAAGAAAGATTTGATCAAGCCAAAGAGACACCCTATGATGACTTACAAGCATGAGTCAGAGATCAGCAACATTTGATTAAAAATGTTGTATTTAACAACTGATAGAACTGAATAGTAAAAACACAGGGAAATGAAGCAAATTCTGGCCACAGAGCTTAAACATCCTGATCACAATCTTAACCCTCCAACATTAAAGATATGAGCAAAGCATTTAGAGTTTAGAGCATTTAGAGCTGAGAGGCTTTATTAGTTAGAATGTCATGTCTATAGATTCATCTTAATAGTATTTATTTAGCCATCATATAAGCAAAATTCTAGGGATCAAACTGCATCAATAATAAAACAAGCACTGGCAGGGAAGAAAAGAGTGCAGACTTCTGAAAGAGCATTCCAGATTTAGTGTCTGTTTTTTAAAGTGTGATTAATAGCGAGGCAACCTTCACCCTATAATTTTCATGATTAAAATGAAAAAAACATTAAGTTCATGCTGAATAAGCAGACTTTTATATTTCAACTTGTTTATCGTGACCCTCCTGTAGAACATTCCCTTGACAAATGGAAAAACAGTCATGGAAAGTATGTTAACTCACTCAGCTGTCCATTACGCTGGCCAATACAGCCTTAATTTTCTTGTATTCCTTTTCTGTATTTACTTGTTTACCTGACACACAAAGTACTATTACCTAAAGTGAATACATGACACTTTCGTTGAAAAGAAAACAAATTATTTTTTATGTAGCATGAAGAGATGGGCAAGCATGAAGACAAAAAAATGACCTGAAAGACATTGTTACCTGAAGAAAGAGAAGAAAAAACAAGCAGCAAAGCGATACCGTGATGTCATGACCTCCCCTGTCTAATTAGTTTAAAAGGCATCCTGTATTTACCAGATTTGTTTGCCAGAACTCTCAGCTTAATCCATCTGACTAGAATGGACATCAGTGAAACTGAGCTTTAACTCTTCTGAAGTACTTTATGGAGAACAACTTGTTCAAGTACCATACAGCAGAAGGGCTCTATATTCTGGTCCCGCTAGAATAATACCCTCAGTTTCTGACTAAAGCAGGATTTTTTTCTTTCTGTCATTAAACATACCCGACTTACACAAGTGACGCTACCTCCTTTATGTTCTCTGTGCCAAGGAGCCATTCACTCTGAATACCCGTAAGGCAACTTTTTTTTGGAAAGATTACAACGAGAGCGCTTTGGGGGGCTACGACAGCCGCCGGAGACGAGCTCTAGCCCCAGACCCCGCCTCAAATCGCGGCAAGGGCTCCTGCGGCAGCCCGGGGCCGGCCGGTGACAGCTCCCGGGGACAGCGGCCGCCCGGGGGGCGCACACCGAACCAGGATTTAGGGCAGGCGGCACCTCCCCGCTCCACACGGGCCTACGGGAGGCGTCTCGCACCCCTACGGCCGCCGGTGCCCGTCCGGGAGCGCGGCGCTGGCTCCTTCCCTCCCTGCCCTGAGGAGCCCCCGGCCCGCACGCACTCACAGCCCGTCTCCTTCTTGATCTCCTCGATCTCCTCGTCCCGCAGCAGCGTAGACGCCCGGGAACCCATCTCCGCGGGGCCTCACCGGAGCTCCGCACCGACAAGACGTCCTACAGCCGAAGACCGACAGCGGTGCCAGTACCGGTGCCGCCACCCCCGGGCCGGGCCCGCCCTCGGCCACCGCGCAGCGCTGAAGCAGAAGGCCGCGCTGCGGAGCCGCCTCTTATCGGCCCGGCACGGCCCCGCCGCCCGCCCCTCGGCCGCTCCGCGCACGCGCGCCGCGCCGCCATTTTGTGTGGCGCCTCAGGTGCGCGGCCGGCAGCCCCGCGCCGCCCCCATGGCCCTCAGCAGCTCGCGGCTCGGCGCCGCCCTGGGCAGGCCCGTCAGGCTCACCGTGCGCGGCAGCGCCTTCCAGGGCGTGCTGCAGCATGTCAGCCCTGACCGGAGCCTGCTCCTGCGGACAGGTCGGGGCCGCCTGCGGTATCCCAGCGCCCTGGCTTGGCATGGGGAGGCTGCGGCTGGAGGCTGAGCTGCTGTTGTCGCTTGGCCCTGGGGCGGCTTGTGGGAGAGCGGAGCGGCCTGCCCGGGGGGCTCCTCTTTTTTGTGAGGAAGCTAGCTTTGTGTGAGCCTATGGGGGACAGGCACCGGCAACTCGCTCCGTCGTTAAAAGCGGTGTTTGAGCCTCCCATCCGCCGGTGGTTGAACCTCTTGGTCTGAAAATAGCCGTGGGTGCCTTCTGCAGGGGCTGCTCGGTTACAGCGTGTGCGGCCTCCAGCCCAGAGCCTGCCCAGCGCTCGCTGTGCCTGCCGCGACGCGTGTGTGTGGTTCCCCAGAGCCTAAACAGATAAATAAAACACAGCCTTAGAGCTGAGATAAAAGCTGGATCTGTCTGTGCCCTTTGGTTTGAGATGATGTGGGTGTAGCAGACCAGGAGTTTGTCCTGTTAAGCACACGGAGTCATTGTATAGAAATGCTGTTAGTAGAGTGAACATGCTGTCCCTTAAAATACCCATTTTATTTACTTTATTGTAATTAATAGAACTAGCTAGTCCTCTGTTCTTGCTTTGTTCAGTAAATGCTAGGTTTTTACCTGTAGCAGCAAAACTTGACGTATCTATTTTTTCCGACTCCCTCATTGCAGTGAAGAACTTGGAAACTGGCAGAAGCACCCCAGGAGTAAAGATGTTTTTTGAACACGAAATAGTCAGTGGTGAGGCCTTAATGCATGTTAAGACACGGGGATCATGGACGCTCGGTTCAGCATTTCAGTTTTGGTCACTGCTGAATTCTTCAGTTGCACAACTTCTACCCAAGTCAGTCGGAATCAGAATGTTGTAGAAATAACACACCTTTTGTTCCCCAGTTACCTGTTAGTGAACTAGTAATCCCACACTTAATGAAGGTCTTGTGATTGTACTGCATTAAGGCTTATAACTTGATGAGTTAATGAAGTTCAGTAAGACCATTAATGGAAATAACAATCAGGAAGTGGAGCTATGCATGCTCCCTGTTTACTTCCTGAAGGTGGAAGGCATAATTACACATTTATTGTGTGTTCTGTTACAAGTGCAGCATGTTCTGTACTGGGAAGTTAAATTGCTGAAAGTTCTAGTTAATTTGGTTTTGCTTTTACTTGCACAGGTAAAAGGAATCTCCACTAAGTGGTCTGCTTATGCGAGCTGCTTTCTGTGATTCAGTAGACATAAAATAAAGATTTTTTTTTAAAAAAAAAAGTTTCCAGTGTGTAAAGGTCCTGCATATTTATTTCTATTGGCGTCTGCTATCAAGTTTTGCTTTGGGGACAAAGAGCAAAGTGCTGAGGGGGAAGTAGCTAGAAGGCAGCTTATCAAGTACTTAACTGTGTACATCTGCCTTTTTCCATTGTACTTTTTATATCTGCACTGTTCCATATTTTTAATAGTAAGCAAGGTAATTAGTTGTATTTCAATACTGACTTCATTTTTGGTAGGATGCTAAGCCCACTGCTTATTGTTTAAATATTAAAGTTCTGATACTTTTTTTGTAAGCTACTTACATGAGCTATTTTATATACAGTTGTACATCAGAGTGAATTTAAAAATATTTAAGCTGTATTTTGAGTTTGTTTTATTTTCTTGTATATATGTCTGTCCTATGCTGTTATTATAGTTTTCCTTTTTTAAGGCTTGTTATTTCCCAAAAGTTGCTTGTCAGCAGCAGAATATAAATTGTTCATCTCTATTGTAGTGGAATTGCTGGATGGAACAGATTCAGGGAACGGAACAGCAATGCTTTCTGAGTATGTTGAAATGCTTGCTTCTTTTTGTGATAGGAGATGGAGATAGGAATGCAATTGGTACGGGAGAAACCATCTGTGTTTAATATCTTACAGATGTTCAGACCCAGCTGTGCCAAGTTTGTATTTGCTCTAAAGAGATTAATAAGGTGATGAGTAAAAGACCTCCACTGTTTAAAAGACTCTTTCAAATTATAATGTACTATTTCTGTCTTTTTTTTTTTTTTTTTTAGTTCCCATTAAAGTTCCTGGGTAGAATAATTTGCTTGGTTTGTTTGCAGGTCAGCTTGTGGTTTCAGGGAGGGTTTCCCATGAACATTTCTTCTGCCTGAATAGTTCCAGGCAAATTGTACATGGAAGTTATGTTTGTATAGATGTTCTAAAACGTATATAAACATGACTTCAGGAAGCTAGTAAGGCTATGTTTTGGACTTCTACAGTCTCCTCCTCTTAGACGGCTCTGCTTTGGGTCTTCTCACAAGACCACATTTAAGTTTTTTTTCTTTTTCTCCTAAGAAAAGTAGGAATGGAGAGGTATCTGTTGAATAGTCCTTAAAATATAGTTAGTGCATAGAATTGTGTTTGCTGTTGCCTTGTCTCCTTCTTCCCCATTAAATAAACATATATACTATGCTCACTAGTGTGGCAGATTTATTTTTGTATTAATCTTTTAATATACCATTTTAGATTAAAGATTTTTCAGCTACATCAAAACGTTGATCCCACAGTTATTTTTATGTTATATTGAGATAGGAATATACACTGTAGGAGCTCTATAATCATAATGGGAAGGTTTTATATCAGTATACAGAAATTTATACTAATGAGGCATATTTCACAGTAAAGTGCTCTTAATGTTGGAATGTACTCTTTTAGAAATTAAGTGTCTTATACATGACATGTTTCAGGTGAATATTTACCAACTCAATTTCTGGCCTCGACTTGCTGCCATTTCTATTAAATATTTAATAACTTCAATTTGATTATAGTAAAGTTTCAGCGAGTGTAACTGATCTATTAACTTGTAAAATCACCCTCTGATTATAATGATTAAATAATGGATCAAATATTAAGGTTTCAGTTTAAAGATTTGCAGATATTTCAACTGTGTGGTTTTTGGGCTTAGATCAGGTACTTAATTCATGGTACCTTTAGCTCTTTCTTCTCTGAAACCTTCATTGCTGACCTTTGCGGTGAATGAATATCTGTTCAGGTTTTGTTTTCACCTTTTAGTTTTAGAAATAAATCTGAAATTTCATATGAAATAAAGATCCTGTGGGCAAAATAACCATAGAGTGGGGTAGCTTCAAAGTCTCCCTTAAGAATCATGCATATGGGGTTAGGAAGTTGCTTCAGTGCAGCCGTTCATTGTCTAGATGCAGGTAGATGGCATTGGATGAAATAATTTTCCTTATGAAAATATCCATGCTGGTGAAATGTGTAATGTTTTGACTTTTGTGCTATATGTGTATGGTTGTCTTGCTCCTGCAGGTGTACTTCAGCTGCTGAGGGGAATGGAAACAAAGGAGCAGACAGAGGACAAGTAGATTGTAGCCCATGGAATTCTCCATGCCTTTTCTCCGAGAGCCAGCCTAGAGCCTTGAATAGCTTAAAGTACTCCCTCTCAGGTAACACGAATATTAGTGAAGCAATGTAGTTAGTGTGTGTCAGACAGGATCTTCCACCGAAGCTGTGGGCTCTTGGCTCGCCTGTATCTGGACAGGCTGTATTCTGAAAGAACAGCGGTCACGGACAGGTAGACACAGATCTCGATATCAGCACACGTGCATTTTGCCTGCAAATACGTACACAACATCAGAAAAACTTGCTTGCTTTCCAGAATGTTAATCCTGCGGTTCTCATCAGCTGTAAAAGTGGCTGAGCAGCATAACTGATTTTTGGAGAAGTCAAGCGCTTCAGCCAGTGAGCATGCCTCTCTGATGGCTGTTTAATCTTATCCTTGTACCTGAAATGTACGTGGCACATCAAATAAGCGAAAACTCACAAGACTATTGCTCTTCTGTACTGTGCTGTCTGTTACGCTTGGAAGGCACTTGTGTTGATCCTATTGAGCAGTTCCTGCTGTATGCACACCCGCAGGTGCAGGTCGAAAATGCAGTTGGCTCGCTCTGTTCATACAGAGCCGTGACAGGTATGCAAGGCCGGCACAGGCTAAAGGAAAGTCGGTTGCTTTTGCCTGGGAAGTGGGGAAGAAAATGAGTGAGGTTAACATGCTCTGGGAGAGCCTTTTAAAATGTTTTCATAAGATTTTGCAATAGGATGTTATTTCAGGGTTTGGAAGACTGTCCTTGTGTTGTCACGGGTGCATGTTATTAATGTTTGCATCTTACTTAAAAGGAAAGGAAATCTTTGACAGCCATTAGACATTGTTAAGCAGGTGTTCTGAAATACTAAAATCTGTCTTAAATTCTGTTAGCCCTCTTTTAACAGACGCAATTTATTTAACTGAAGTCTTTGACAAAGACCAAAAAAAAAAAAAAAAAGCCTGCAACTTTTGAACAGTCAATATTTCTGTGAAAAAAATAGAATTTTGGCTCATGCTCAAGACTATGAATATCTGAAGCGGACAGTTCAGTAAACTGAATCTGAAGTTTTGAATCTGAAGGCCAGGTTGGATGGGGCTGTGAGCAACCTGGTCTAGTGAGAGGTGTCTCTGCCCATGGCAGGGGGGTTGGGACCAGATGATCTTTAAGGTCCTTTCAACCCAAACCATTGTGATTCTGTGATATGTTTGGATTTGTTCAGGGAATAGAGAAGAGCTGAGAAGCTAAACCAGAGAAGTAGAGTGATTTTATAACTGAAATAAACTCTGTGCAGAGTTTATTCAATCAGAGGAAGCTTCTAATGCTTTTTTAACTTCATTTTAGAGAAAGAGGAAGAAGAGAAGGTAGAGTACACAGTTATTGATTGCTTCCAGCAGAAATTTGGCCCAGCAGTAAGTATTAAGTAAAGCTTTTACTCAACATATATGACTTTTAAGCTGGTTCTGTTCTGTTTGTCAGTAGCTCCATTAGGTGCAGGATGGTGAGCACTGCTCCATGAGGTCTCGTATTGTAATTTTTTTCTACAGACTGTAGTGAAAATTCAGTAATAAGTAGTAACTGGCTTCTTAAGTCAAGTAGAAATGGTATCCCTGGTGGTATTAAAGTATATTTAAGTTGTACATACATGCAGGGAAAGTGTGCAGTGCACGTGAGTTTGTAGCAGATACGAATTTGTACCATTGTGTGCTGATTGCTGTTTTCAGAATCTGTTTCACCTGTAAGCTGGGATGAGGAGTCAGTATTACTAGTTAGTGAGCAATTATTTCCTTTAGAAAGGGAACAACATGAGGAATTGTTGGTATTTGGAGAGGGAATCATGTTGTTTTTGTGGGTGTTTGGAACTCAGAAGTGTCTGGATGTGGTAGGAAGAATTTCAGAACCCATGATAGATTTATTGAACCGAATAGTATTTTTAGGTCTGAATTACACCAGCAATGTTATGCCTTCCATGCCATTTTCTCTTGCAGTTACATCAGCTGGGATTTGGGTTTTTCTTATAATAAATCGAGGTTGCACGCAAAGGAAAAAGCTCTTTTACCACAGGGCAAGATTTCCCTGCTTACAGATGAATTTATTTTTTGCTTGAAAAAGAAGCTGGCTTTTTATTTCTGCCACTCTTACGCAGCATGCGCAGTATGGGTTAATTTATCTTAATTCTCTGGAAACTTCTTGTGTCTGTGAGGGTAACAGGTTTATCTGAATACCTTAGAATATAAGTTTATTGTGTTCCTGATCTGTATTTACCTTACATATGGATCGTGACCAGAAAAATCCAGCTTTACTATTTGTCCCCCTGCTTATCATTCTCTGGCACTGTTTATTTTTATCACTGTTTTTCATTAGGTGCTGCACCTGAAACAGCAGCGTGTTGTCAGTGTAGTTGGAGAAGGTGTTAATTTATGTCGTCATGGAAGGCTCTCCTGGCTTCAGGTAAGAAGCAGATGTTTCCCCAGATGTGCCCCTAAACAGATGCAAAACTAAGAAATGTTTGGGGATTAGCCTGTGCTTAAGATGTACTGATGTGACTCTTTTGGTAAGGGATATGATTTTCTTCAAGACAATTAAGGTCTTTAATACACTACCTGTTACTGGAAGAATTATGCCATTGTAAGGCAATATAATAATTACTTGTATTTCACATATATATTTGTATATAATTATGTAATTTGCTTGCTTTGCCATTTTTATTTACTTGAACAGAGGTAGAAGTATTACAATAGTACAGCTGTTGCCTATGGAAAAACTGCAAGACCCATCTAATTGCAATGCCAATATAACTGAAGAAATAAAATCCATCTGAAGATGATAAAATAGCTATGATGATATACATACTTGAAAAGGAAGGGATGGAAATGAATATTGTTTAATATACTCAAAAGTGTCCTGGTTTATTTTTAAAGAGGTTTAAAGTGAGCATGGTTAATCCAAAGCAAAAACTTGTGTGGGAGTTCAAACTTAACTTGCAGAAGTAAGTGTCCATGGAATGTTTGCTTTGGCATGGCTAAATTGTATTCATATATCAGCTTTTGTTAAGCCATTATGAGTTTGAGAATAGACAACGTCTAAATGTTATGGCCTATGTGGAATGGTGTGGTGGAAAACAATGTCCTTCATTTTTTTTTGGTAGCAGTTTTTGACACCTAAAGGAATGTCATGGGAACAAGATTTTTTCTTGATGGGATTCTTTAGAAATGGCATTGAGGTAGATGTAGGAATTTATGCAAAGTACTTTGGATGCAGCAAAATGCTACCTTTAAATGTGTATAGTAGACCACTGGGTCATTCTTTCTAATTATTGTGAGTTCTCTGAAAAAAAAAACAACAAGACTTTCTCATAGATTAGCATTAAGGAAAATGAAACTGTGCTCCTTAATGTGAGCTTGTATATAAGATTGTCTTGTATGTGAAGTGCACTTTATCCTACCTTCAAATCCATTGTTCTTGTCTCTGCTCTTGTCTCTCTTCTCTGTAACTCAATTTATTGCAGATAGCAACAAAGAGCCGTATTTTTCTGTTTGATATTTTCCTTCTGGGACCTCAAGCTTTCAAAAATGGATTACAAATGGTGCTGGAAGACAACAACATCTTGAAGGTAAGGATTAAGGGTGTGTGAGGAAATGTGAGGTAGGAGGGGTTGCATATAGTGATTACCAAAAAAGTTGCAGTTGGACACAGGTTTGTCTGACAGCTCTTCTTTGCGCCAGGTCATACATGACTGCCGTTGGATCTCAGACTGCCTTTTTCACCAGTACGGTGTCCTTCTCTGCAATGTCTTTGATACACAGGTACCCTTCACGTATTCTGGTTGGCAACAAAAGTTTCAATGAGAGAAAATTCAGCCTTATTCATACCCTTCTTTCAGGGAAGTTTTAATGTCAGACGAATGTGGTGATAGTTGAGCCTTCTAAATGTATTTTTGTTCTAGGTAAGAATTGCCAGGCAAGGCCGCTATTTAGAGCTTGCCTTGTGTAGAGTAGAATAGATTAAAAACACTAGGTTTTCACAGAAGCTTTTACTGTAGTCAAGAGAAGCATCAACCTATGCTTTGGGTATCTCTAAATCCCCATTTTAAAAGATTGTTAATATCTAATACTAGCAGTGAGATTAATGTTTTGTGTTTTTGTTTGTTTTTTTAGTATATGCTAACGGGTCTTGATAAAACTTGGCACAACTTGAGACTACTGTGGCTTTAACAGGAGCCAGGTAGACTTGTATTTTGTATTCCTGGTTACACTTTTTGACCCTTTCACAAGTGCAGAGATGCTCTTTGTGAAGCACTTAACACTGAGAAGCTCTTCTTAAAATTGGAACAGGCTATGTACACAAATGCACGTGCAAGTGAGACTGTTTAAAAAAACATCATTTGAAAAGTTTTACCCATGGTTTTGGCCAGTTGCTGCAACTGTTTGTTGCTTGCAATAATACACATGTAGTGCACATCAGTGAAAGGTTTCTAATGTTCATCCATAATACTGTCTTCCCTGACACTTCTGTGCTGCATCATGAGATTAGAACATTCTCATGCTCTGAAATCTCTGCCTCTTTTAAAATGTTGTTGGCTGCATAGTTCTTTACTAAGAAATGAAATAATACAATTCTTCTTAGATGTGTGTACTGAAAGAATAAAGAAAGTACAACAACTTGAGACTGTCCATAAAACAGAGGTCCATGCTAAATTTAATCATAAAATGTGAAAATGAAGTATCTGCTGTCTGGTTCCACAGCTCAATGCACATACACACCTCTTTAGCATGTAGTAGTCAGTTTCTGCCCTTCAATCCAAGCCATTAGCATGCAATGACTAAGATTTTCTGAGAGAGTTCAGTGATAGCTAAAACACTGTTTTCATTGTTAAGTTTATTTTATAATCGTGTTCATTCAGATTAGGCTTTTCATGAATAGACTGCATTTTTGTTTAAATATTTAAGTCTATTATCTTCTTGTTTGGAAAGCATTGACTTTTTTTTTTTTTTTTGAACTAGAAACTCCCTCTCTAACCTTCTAGAGGAATGGAATATTCATCTCTGTAGATTTGAAAGTCTTTATCTTGACTTTGAGTAAAAATGACTGCTTCAGAAGGTATTTCCTGAGGTTCCTCTTCATCTGTATTTGGCCACTGAGATCTAAAAGCCAGATGAGTTTTTAGTGGTCAGAGGTACAGTAAAAAGGTCTGTCCAGTAAGGAATGATGGAAACTCCCTCTTTACCTAGTTATTTGTGCTTACAAACCAGTGAAAGTCAGCTTTCACTGGGTCTTAATTCTCTCTTCAGTAAATTCATTAGATTGGATTATTGCAGTTCCTTTCTCCATGTGTAGTGTTACTTTCCAGCTGATGGTTGTAGGCTTCTTTGGACTATAGCAGTGTACTCAGCATACTAGGTATGGGCAGTCCTAGGTTCTTTGTTCTACTACAGAGCATTGGAGGTCTGACATCATTTCCTTCCGTAGTCCAAGATAGCTTGTTCTACTCATGGTGCACTAGCATTTTGCATCTTCCTCATAATACTTTAGTAAAAGCTTTTATTCCTTGGGAATTCAGTAAACAGATTGGCTTACAGCTTTCTTCTGATAAGCATAGTAAATTCATGGCTTCTGTCCCAGAGAAGACAGCTGATGCCTTAGAATCAGTTTTAGTCAGTAGTAAATCATACCAGCTTGTTTGCCTTTGCTATTGGATGAGAAAAGAGATGTGTTTTCAAAAGACTTTATAGATAAGTCAGGAATTTGGGGGCTAGCCCTGGAATTTGCACTCAGTGTAAGTGGCCAGAAGAAGTCAAAGTTAGAAAATCCTGTTGTCACCATTGCAGGGGTTGGGCTGGTGCTGTAAAGTGCTGTATGGCCCAGTCTGGATAGCACGTGAACAGTTTCTGGTGGAACAGGTCAAACAGCAGCTTCAGCTGTAATGCTTGCAGTAAAACTGGGCTAACTCCAGGTTTTGTTGGCAGGTTTATAGATACTTGTGTTAAAGTGTGCTGGCTCCAGGTTTCTTAAAAGAGTTAGAAAGGAGAGAAGGGTTATGAGAGATCAGTGGGGATTCCAGAGGACCAGAGTAGGAGTCTGGGCTTTTGAGTAGGAAAGAAAGTCTGAGAACTTGGTTCTAATGACAGGTCACTTGAGTATTAGATTTTGAAGGTGGATCTAGGTTTTTCAGTTTCTCTTCTCTGTTTCCCTGGTGGGTGGACTCTCTTCCAGGTTTCTGTTTTCCATTGTCACCTCTCTGCACCTGTTAAAATCACAGAATCACAGAATAGTCTAGGTTGGAAGAGACCTCCAAGATCACGGAGTCCAACCTCCTACCTAACACTAACAAAAATAGTCCCGGTCATCTTTGTGTTCCCTAATTAGTAGCAAGAATTGGAGCCTGATACTGCAAAGGGTAAAAGGGATAAAACCAGCATAGGAACCAAGTAAAAAATATACCATGCAGTTACTGCTGTAGGCTGTTGTCTGCTTCAGTTTTGGGTCTATTTGCTGTCAAAGATGAGTCTTACTGGCAAAACCAGTTTTTAGTCAAAAGGTTTTAGACCACTTATGTTCTTTCATCATGTTTTCCTTGCATTGCATCACTACTATGTGTTTAAAAAAAAAAAAAGGCAACAAGAAGTATCAGGGGAAGTATTGCTGTGTGCTTACTTTCTTCTGATACAGTTCCTAATGTGCTTCCTGGAGAAATTCTTATAACCTGATTTACTCTTCATTTAACTTGATGGCTTTAAGGAGTGAGACTACTAGTTCTGCAATTGTATACAGTCAAAATGAGGAATCGTGTCTGCAGCACATTTTGCTTGTAATACGCTTCCCCACTGTCAAATCTCCACGTTCTCTGCTTTTGCTCAGCAGGCACTGGGGATGACATACTGATCTCTTCCATCACAGGTGGCTGATGTTCTGCAGTTCTCAATGGCAACGGGTGGCTATTTTCCAAACCGCGTTTGCACGTTGCAGGAGTGTTTGATGCAGCACTTGAAGATACCTTCCAAATGGGATGCCCTCATTAAGTGCAGGCAGGAAGTAGCTTTGGTGAGTGATTCAGTGAGGCACCTCTGAAGACTGAATTGTGAGCTGTGCTGTGCCCCTTTTCAGATTCTTCTTCTTAAGAGCATGTCACTATTTAGTAGTCAAATCGCTGTAGTTAAGGACATTTCGTAATAGTCATTTGGGAGACAGATCCAAGCTTCAGCTCCCGTCAGTGCTTATGCTAGTATTTCCTAACAGTACATTTGAAATTGAGGTAATGAAAAAACACAAAGCTTGTGCAATAGAAGTTTTGTGTAACTGGTAAAAAACGGCCTGGATATCTTAATATACTCGACTAATTCTGAAACCTAGCTCCAACAGAATAAATTGGGTAAAATGAACCCTGAGTCATGTAGGGAAAGAGGAAACACTCTAGCCAGCACTGCTAGAATGGAAAAATGAGAGTAGCAGCATGGTTCAGTGGCATTTGCTATATAATTGTCCTTGTTTTTGTTAATATTTCAGAGAGGGACAAGCAAGGGAAATCTTAATGGGCAAGAAGTTCCCAAGATTTGGGCAGTGTAAGCTGGATAAATAACATGTAATTAGTCTGGTGCCAGGTGGTATCTCTTTGTTGAATTTTTAATCACCTGACTTTTCTTTTAGTTGAGGGGGCTAGGGGGAGGACTACCAAAGATACTGATAAATATGGGAGGAGCTAGATACTTAAAGAGACCCCACTATGCAGAAAGGGTTTCTTTCGTGAATGGGAACAACCTCTGTTCTGCCAGACCATTTTTTCTCCCTTTATATTAGTTTTGTAACTTTCTGAGTAAATCTGAGTGGTTTTGCACAATCTATTCATTGATACGAAGTTTTTATCAAAAGCCTCAATTAAATGTCTTTTGATATGGCTATAATTTGTTCAGGCAAATTATTTTTAACCTGATAGCTGCTCAGTGAAATCTCTAATTTGAACACATCTTTAATTTTACTTTGGTGTCTGAATTCTAATAGTGTCCATCAGAATTTCATTTTAGAGAATTCTGTGAACTCTGTGTGGCAAATATAAGCCAAATGACAACAGGTTTGCCTTCCTTATTTAACTTTAACAAATCATCCTATTGGTCTGAAGATGAAAAGTGAAAAATAACTGTCTAATAAGTATATAGTAAGTATACCAACATAAGGGACTGTAGTGATACTTTTGCTCACAGTATCATGGTCATGCTGTTTCACTGGGACTTACTCTCATGTCCTGCTAGTTTCTGTTGTGCTGACTGAAATTGTTCCTGTCCCTGGCTGCTTCCCTGATGGGAGTTTTTTTTCCAACTTGATCTTTCAGCTCCACTCTCAGGAACACGCACCTAGTTTCCTACCTAGTTTTAGACAGATGAGAGAGAACCTAGCATTACATGCTGTAGTAGGTATATTGTGGCTTTTTCTGTTGTTTTTAAGAAGTAATTCCTCTTCCCAGAGTTCCTCTTCTCAGATATCCCCAGGGTTGTACACAGTTGGCCTTAGAAACTGCAGGCATTCAATAGCACTGAAATAGAGATCGGGATCTGGCAATATTGTTCAAACTGCAGAAGAACATGACAAAAAGTTTTGTTACAATTCTTGCTTCTTAAGTAACTGTTCTCATTTGTATTGGGATACACAGGAGAATCCTGATATATGGTTTTTGAGACCTTTTCCACCTACTCTGCTTCAAGCGCTTGCTCTGAAGGCTATGTACCTTCTGCTGGTCCACTCATATCTAATGGATAATTTGATGTCCGACCTAACAGCTGTGGTGAATGATTACTTAAATGCTTATCGGAATGGATCTGGAGATCACCTTAGGAGCACAAAGGTAGGTATGTCCTAGCTTGTTTCTTGGCCTGGTAATGTGATCTAAGGCTCTGATGGATGAACTATGGAGGACATAGCCAAATTAGCTTCCTTTT
The DNA here is from genome assembly GCF_011077185.1 of Oxyura jamaicensis. Lineage (NCBI taxonomy): Eukaryota > Metazoa > Chordata > Aves > Anseriformes > Anatidae > Oxyura > Oxyura jamaicensis. The sequence goes on from NC_048897.1 coordinate 22,325,009, forward strand.
CTGCAGCTGTACACCCTTCTTCATGCCACATCTTGCTTCTGGAGCACAGCAGCAGAAGCGATGGTGTCTGCATCTATCTAGCTGCTTTTGTGTCAGTCTATTTGCACAAATGCACCTTAAGTTAGTATTGTGGCTGGTGAGCTGCAACTCTGAAGTCATGGACGCATTCTTCTGTTCGTTCTGATCTGAGATTGAGAACCTCTGGGCTCAGTGGAGGGTATGTGTGTTTGTGGACATGAAGAGTAACAGGCAGTTGCAAAGTGTTGTTATTTGGTGCTGCCAGAGTTGCTTTGGTTTGATGAGAGGTTTTACTCCTCAAAATTTGTTCAATTTTTTTCTCCAGTTGTGTCACCCTTACTGCTGAGTTATTTGAATATCCTGTCTGTTCCTGAGAAATGTTACGTTTTGCCACCCAAAGGTTTTTATTTCTGTAAAGACATGAGCTACTTTTTCTTTCAAATTTATTGTCATCTGAGTTACCTAAAAAATCTAGTCAAGTAACACTTCTCATCTTTGGTTACGTAGACCAAGTAGTAGTGTCTCACAAATACATATCCAGACACCTTGTGATGGCTTTTGTGTGGCAGACACTTCAGTAATTCCCTCAGTTTTAGAAGGGGAGGGGTGTGGGATTTTTGATTAAGGAACTTGACTTTCTTCACCGATGGGAAGAAAGTTCCATGCAAACCAAATAGGCAGTGGTATTGGTGTGATCTTTTTCAGTGTCTTCAGTGAAGAAATCTTAGCAGGGCTTGTAATAACTATGTAAGATACAGCTAGTGTTAAGATAGAGTGAAAGGTAAGTTGCCAGACATCGTCATTCATCATGAGGAGACTGGACTAATGTGATTAGATCATGTCACTAACCCGTTTTTGTGGTTGTAAATACCTTGAAATATTTGTTTGGAAAAGTGAATACAAGTCTGTCTTAAGGGACAGATTTATCTATTTCTTTGCCCTGGTTTAACAAAGCACTTGAGCACAGACTTGAATCCTTTGAGAACTATGTAAGGGCTCAGAGCAGTAAATCCCATTAGTAAGGATCTAAGAGGAGATGAATTTAGATAACCACAAGAGGTCACAGTTGCTTCACAGATCATATCTGAAAATCTTTCTTCTGAAATAAGAAATTTCAAAAACAGAAGGTTGTGTATACTTACATTTTAAAAAAATGAGCTTGACATCTGAATTTCCAGTGTGACATGCATGCGAGAGTAGGAGAGAGAGAGAGAGGAAAAGAACACTTTTTAAAAAAGTGAAAATATTACAGAGGGATTCTACTTAGCATTGGGCTATTTGTTTGTAGAATTTTCAAACAGTAGTCAGGTTAACAGTTGCTGAAGCCAATTCTTTTTTAAATCCACTTACTGCATAAGATTAGCCAGGGGATTAATTTGATCTTGAACATTTCAAATGGCATCTTGAAGGCTTATTTAATATCACATCTGATGGTCATACTTGCAGTTGCTTTAGTAATCTTGTAGTACGGACAGTCAGAGTAGCCATTTTCACCATCATTTCACTGTTAATCATTAATCATTTTCTCTTTTTATACCTTGGAAGAGGATCATGCAAATGAAAGTCTCTTACACTAGAACAAAAATCTGCTTGATATGTATTTAAAGCCCAAGCAAATCTCCATTTCTTTTTTCCTGCTATTTGTTTTGTTTTTGTGTGTTTTTTAATTTTTTTTCAACGAGTAAGTAATCAAAGTTAATTTTAAGGGCATCCTTTGTGAGTTGACAAGTTCAACTAAATCTGTTTAAAAATAATAAATAGTTTTATGCAACTTCTGGTTTCTCTGACTATTAATTCTCTGAATCAAAGAGCCTTTATTCAGATCTGGTTCTCTTGTGGAGCTACAGTTTAAAGCTACTTCGAAAATCCTTTTACTGTAAAAGAGCTTTTTTACTACTTACAGCGACTAGTTAAAATTTATACTTAAGCTTGGTGGGATTAGCTGGCTTGTAGTTGGGATATAGTTCTACAAAATTAAATACCGCTTGAAGAGGTCTCATGCCAACTAAAAATACGGGGCAGTCTGATAGAAAGCACGGAATGAAAATAGTCAACCTCTTGAAATTATTTAACTTTTTTTTTAAAAGGTGACTTGAATCCAGTAGGATTTATACATAGCTGGACATTGTCCTTCCTTTGTTATTTGACCTTCCGTAGTTAGCTTCTAGTCAACATCCTAATTCTTCAATGTAGCTGTCTTTCTTTATTAGTAAAATGGGCCAATTTTTACTTTGAATTTGCTGGACATAGATGTTCTAACTGTTCAATCACCATTGAAGCAAAAAAGATTGCTGGATTCTTGGTGAACAGCAGTCTGGTACGATGAGCTTGACTTCATCTTGGAGCCAGCCTCCAGTAGCAGCAGAGTCCCTGCGCTTGATGACTTTGCCTCTCCAGGCATCATTTGATGCAGTTCTAACACTGCTTTAGGAGAAGCAGTGGATCTCCTTGGATTCTGCAGGGGAAACACTCTGAGAACCTGAAATAGAAATCTGCTGTGCTCTCTTCATGCATCATGGCAACCTTGGAGAACCAGAAGTGAGTCCTCAGTTGCTGAAGCAGGACTGCAGCAAAGCCAATGAATGCTCCGGGGCCATAAAGTTATCTTGTACAAGGTCAGCTTCTAAAGTGGAAGGTGGACATAATTTCTGAGTAGAACAGGAACCATCTGTGGGACATTGAGCCTTTACTTGAAAGTTGAAGGAGTGGAAGCCACTAAGCAAGAGTCTCCAAGTCCCCGTGGCCTCTTTGAATTACAAGCCCTTGGAGAAGATTGTCAGATCTGGAAACTGACTTCTAGCACTCCAGGTAAGGAAACCTCTTCCTGGCCTTTCTCTCTTCTGTTTGAGTTTTTGGGTTGTGCTTTCTGAACAGAACAGCAGATGTTCAACCTTTTGCCAAAGGGAAAAAACAGTTATGTACGCACACCTTGTGCAGTGCTTCTGGGCTACAAAGGTGTTGGAGCATGCCATGCCTGACTAAACAAGAAGCAAAGCCACGCTACATTGCCCTGCCCTGGTCCTGCTAGCCGTTACCGCTTCTGACCTTAGAGTGACATGCCATGCAAGCGTACGCTCTTTTCCTTCCCCCATTTCCCCAAACTTATGATGCTCCCACAGCAGCTATGCTTGCAAAACAACTCAGGTACAGACAGTCTCAGTCATGAGACTTCATTTTTAATGAAGTACTGAAGCTGGGTGGAATACACATTCATATTGTCTCCCATCTCCATCTCCTAGATCAGAGCTGACACCATTGAACTTCAGCTCAGACTAGTGTTTGTGGCATCCTCCTAATCTTTTCTGAGTCACTGCTGCATCCAGAAATTCATCGTGCCGACAGCTATTGTGTCTTACAACAGTATCAGGATATATGCGGTGAAAAAGATGTTTTAGCTTTCCAGACCAAGGTTGCCTGTGAATTGAGTAATGCTGAGTAATGAGAGAGAATGTTGAACAACGGCTATCAGCGCAAGTAGCAACTCCCTCCTTTCTTTGTCTCATCAGGGCATTCTGCCTCTGGGAGCAGATCTGGGTGGGGCCCTTTGTTGTTCCTATTCTCAGGAATAGAAAAGGAAAGGAAAAGTGAACATGCCTAACCAAGGAGGAGAAGCCAAGCCTCCTCAGTTGCCCTGACTGAGGAGGTCACTGTGTTCCCTTAGGGGCTGCTGCATACAGTAATCCAGGGGTTGCTGCATCCAGAGTTGAGGAAGGATAGCTGTGAATAAGGCTGATGAATGTAATTGTGCTGTAAAGGTGGCAGGATGCAACTCCATGGACTAGAGCTTCGCTTGGGAAAGAGCTGTGGAAAAGATGTGTGTTAAGCATTCTATCAGATCAGTGGTTGCTAGCAACAGTAAAGCATTCCCAGTGATCCACAGCACCCAACAATATGAAAACACAGCGTCCTTGTTGATGTAGTATTGGGAGAAGAGAAGAGCTGTGGGCACAGATGAAAAGGAAAGGCATCTCATTGATCCTCACAGTTTTGGATATCCCTGTATGTTGACGTTTTATGTGATTTCCTGTGTCATCACCTGCTTCTGAGTAGTGGACGTTCCCTCCTAAGCTGCTGACTTTCTACCCATGAAACAGATGTAAAGCAGTAACTTCTGAACCCCAGGACTTCATCACCAGAACCCTTGGCTGCACTCCTCTGCATCTGTCTCAAGTGGTAATCTTCCCTCACCACTGAGGGAGAGCTCATCCCAGACTTCCCAACCTGAAGGTCTCTGCTGTTTCCTGTAGTTTCAGCATTGCTTTCTGCCAGTAGTTACTCTCTGTGTGGATGCAGAAATGAAGTAAAATGGACTTCTGTGCCTCTGCAGCTCTGTCTCTAGAAACAAACTAGTAAAGGAGCTATGTGTGAAATTTCTAATTCTCCTTGTAGATTTCTGTTGTGCGAGGTATCACTGCATTCTGTGTGTAGGACTTAGATTCAAAGAAGTAAATGCTGCCTGGGAGAACATTGGTGTTCAGGAGCAAACGATCTCTTAAAAGTGCAGCAGTTTAACTGGTGGCTGTTCAGAAGCAGAGCTTTGGTACTGTAGTGGAGTTGTGCAGCAGTCAGGAAGCTGGATGTAAGTTCTTATGGCTAAATAGAACTGAAGGTGTGGTGTTTGCAAGTAAGCGCTTCATCGGCTTTTTTTCTTAATGCTGTCTGAACTATTTTGTGTTACTCTGGATCTGTGCAGACTTCTAGACACAAGTTTTGTGAGGCATGGCTTCCCTTTACAATGGCTACGATAACTCCCCTAGAGTATCGTATCTGTATATTTACTCCCTTCTGCTCTTGGTGTTTCTGCCAGTATGCCCATACTGACATCTGCCTTAACCAGCATGAAGCTTCCTCTGTCTTCCCCTGGACAGTCTGTAAACGTGCACCATCTACCAGTCCCTGGATATCAAGGCAGGTTTTAAGCAACTTACTACAGTTGCTTGTTCGGCTGTTTCATCACCTTTTCAGGAATCTTGGGTGAAATGCACCTTGCTGTTTTTGTTTAAAGTATCAGGAGAAATATTTATGCAACAACCTGAAACATTCTGGATACACAACAAGTGTTTTTGGTGTGGGAGTCTCCACGTTTTTTCATGTTGAATGCAGAAGTGAAAATATGTTGTGTTTGTTCCTGTGCAGCTTTTGTGTTCTGACCATCACTTGGCCTAGCGGCATGGTTGATGTTTTGTGTGCTTCTTGTGTTTACAGAAAGTTTTGTTTTGTTTTGTTTTTGCTAAATAATAATTACATTCTTCTGGCCTGCCTTTTGTTCTGCAACTTCATCCTTCCTGATTTCTTCAGTTGGATGGGGCTTTACTGTTCTGAAGGGTAATTATTTAATAGTCTCTGTTCCTCTACTCTGCAGTCCTGCCAGTTTCCTTTCACTTTCTGTGATGTTTTGCCATTAAGTAATGTTTGCTTCATGCTGCCTGTATGTTGTCTTGAAGTTGTCCCCATGCTACCTGCTAGAACTGAATTTGCTTGGCTGCTTGTTAGCAAGCTTCCTTACTTGTATGTAATTCCTCTTTCTATGGGTGAAAGAACTAGTGGATATTTTGTTGTTCCTACAGACACGTTGAGCACTGCAGTCGTTGTTAAAGAGTGGATCTTTGAATATAATGTTTTGTACAGGGTCCCATGCACTGCCCAGAACTGAGTCAAGGAACCATGGATTCATTCAGGTTGGAGAAGACCTCTAAGATCATCTAGTTCAACCTTTAAGGAGCGCATCTCCTATTGTGTACTTCCTAAGCAGCTGTTCTATTGATTTATAAACTATGTTGGCCTTTTTTTAAGGATAGAAATACCACGGTTTTAAAGAAAAGCCAGAAAAGTTGCCTTTACAGTGGCTCTTACCAGGAAACCTGAATGGTCATGCCTCTTTGGGGGCTTTACAACTTCATAGTGCAGAAGATCTCAGGGGAAATCTAAATCCCATATGTGAAATATTACTTAAATCTTGAAGATTTGTGTAATAAAGGAATAAACAATAAAGCAGGCCTAATCTTTAGGTTGCCTTTAAAAGGGAGAGGAGAGTCTTCTCCTCCCTCCCCCCAAGATAGTGTTTGTATAAGCAGGTAGTTAATGCATTCAGTAGATGTAATGGGAGATGATTATTCTATTTCATTGGCTAATTACAGAGGGAACTCTTATCTGATATTAACAAAAGTAGAGCATGTGTATATGCATATGTGTTGTTTTGATTTCTTTTCTCTTATTTTTCCCTTATCAGCCCACTTGCATGGAGCTGCCAATGGAGCTGCGTCAGCTGGCAGGCGTCCAGAAGCTGCGAAGGGAGAAAGCGGTGAAAGACTACAGGATGAATGAGGATGGTCTTTTGATCAGGCCAGCCATGAAAATAAATGAGAGAAATGATCCACAGAAGGATGCAGCCCACAGAGATGACGGGGACTGTCTCCCCGCAAATGAAGCAGTCTCTCAAACATCCTTCAACAATCAGGATCTACTTTGTCAGGAAAAGCATGAAAATCAAAATCAAGTGGCAAGTCTGTGGGAGAAGCTCAAACCAGCCTCAAACTGGCTGTAAAAGTCTTTGAAACAAGTGACTTGATGAGCTCAAATTGTGTATCTGACAACATCCAAATGAATGAAAAGGGGATATTCCCTGTGTAGAATTACCAAAGAAAAACTCCTCTCTTTACTAGGACAGGTAATCAGATTGTTGATGGGAAATAATGGTCTCTCTAATGCCAAGGCAATTCCTGCTGTGATTTATCGAGATCTGTTTTGAGATCCTTTTTTCATGAGCTGGTTTTGCTCTTGACTTTTTTTTTTTTATTATTATTAGACAAGTGTCTAACGTTGTATTGGTTCTTTTGTTGTCAACTGTTGCAGTATGTAAATCTCCCACCCAAACCAAATGTTTAAATGGGAGAGCTCCTCAGATGCCTGTTCACTGAGATTAGAAAGGGCTTGCTGAGAAAAAAAAAAAAAAGTTCTGGCCAACTAATGTGGTCTTGGTTTACACACAGATAAGTCTCTTGGCATATCTAAACAACAGCCACGCATTGGAGAGTGCAAAAGATCCCGCCCTAATGAACAGCTCTGCTGGCAAAAACAGCAGACGTGTACTCATTGAAAGGACTCTTCTGCCAACTCAGGGAGGTTTTAGGCTAACTGACAAAAGACGCATTCTGCTTATTATGTTGCGCTCCACCACTGTTTGTCAGCCCTCCTCTATCAGACTTGTGTAGGTGAGGCTGTAACAGTAATGTGTGTATACACACAAGTGTGTGTGGGGAAGCAGTTACATTAGTTTAAAAGGTTTTTAATTTTCCCCAAGCAAAGTAAGATATAAAGGCAAAACTGGTTTATTCTCAGTGTACTTGCTTTGGCTGTTACTCACTAAAATTAAAACTTCTCCAGCTGGTAGTACTCTGCCACAGTGACAAAGGTAATGCAAGCAGTGCCTGGGTCTTGGACCATTTTTTGGCATAACCTTAACGGTATTCTGTAACTAAATTGTGTAGTTCCTTTGTCTCAGTTTACTGTAGAAAAAATAAACCAGGTTTGAAACAAGTTTCTTACAGCTTTTTATGTGGAGATCGAGTCTGTGTCGGTTGGTCTGCTGGAGATGCTGGCAGTGGACTGGGCCCCTTCTCAGCACTGGAGTTCGTGCCGTTCATCTGGAACAACATTTTCCTAGGCAGTGAGTGATGGTGTGGAACACGCAGGCTCCTCAGAGCCAGCTCAGAAGTGCTTGCATTGTATTTTCACAACTGAAATCATCTGGGTCCACCCAGTCCCATTAGTAGAAGAACAGGGAAAATGGAAGCGTGTCACATAACGGAGGGGAGGGACGGTTGGATGGATGAGCTTCGAGTAAAAGTGGTGTTGGTCTGGGTGCAGGATACACACAGCTCTACAGGCCCTCTTCCAGTGGAGGGACTGAGCTGTGTTCTTGGACTCTTCAAAGAGGAAACAAAGTTCTGGCTGGAACTATTAGAAAAATGATTTTTTGATAGGGGCTTGATTGTATGACTATACCTCTGTTACTGCTTTACTTTAATTAGAAAAATTTATTGAGTAAACCAAGCTGCAGCTCTCCACCGTTGTATGTAATGGCATAAAGGAAAGGAATGGTTGGGAGTAATGAGTATCAACGAGTGGCAAATGCAAATTGAAAATGACAAGCTTTTTGAAAGAGAAGAAGGACTTCTGAAATATTTTTTAAATGATCCACAAAACCTCTCAATGCTGTTCTGTGCCGACATTTTGATGTGCTTCACTTTCTAAGCTCGGCAGCACCGTGCGGAAGAGCCGTGCGCTTCGCTTCCTCCCCGTGCCTGCTGGCTGCAGTCAGGGCCGCCTGCAGGGACAGACGGCTCCAGCGGGGCCTCGGGGGCCGCAGAACCGCTCCGATTCCCGTGTGCTGCGCTGCCACGGCTCGCAGTACCGAAGCACAACCCTCGTCTGTGCGCAACGCGCGGCCCGCAGCGCCCCAACCCATTGCTGCCCCGGCTGAGGGGCAGGCAGCCGCGCCTCAGCACCCCCTGCGCGGCGTCCTCAGCGCTTCCCTCAGGCCCGAGCCACCCGGGGCCGTGAGGGCGTCGTGAGGAGCCCGACGGGGGCCTGAAGGGCTGGGGGATCCCCGGGGGGGGGGGGGCGGCCCTCCCCGCGGGGCTGCCCGGGCCAGCTGCCGGCAGCGCCCTGCTCCCAGCGCCCTTCCGGAGGCTCAAGGGCGAGCGGGCCCTGCGCTTCCGGCGCGCCCCCCGCCTCCCGCAGCCATCGCGAGAGCTCCCCCGCCTCCCGCGAGACCCGCCGGCTCAGCCGGCCGCTTCGGCCGAGTACCTTCGGCAATTTCCGTCAGCGGCAGGCGCTACCAATCGCGCCGCGGAGCGCATCGATGCGCGCGGGGCCCCC
>NC_048897.1:22338906-22452511 GCF_011077185.1 Oxyura jamaicensis
CCGCCCAGGCCGCCCGCGGGCTGCCCGCAGCCCCCAACCAACGGGGGGGGGGGGAGGGGGGAGCGGGCGGTGCCCGCGGGCAGGGCTCGGGAACGGGGCCCCCGCACCGGCACCGGCACCGCCGTAGTGCGGGGGGCGGGGGAGGAGGAGGAGGTGGAGGAGGAAGCGCGGCGCTAGTCCCGGGCCCGGCCGCGCCGTGGGCGGCTGCGCGCTGCCGGCACCCCCCGGGCGGCCTGGGCGGGCGCCGCTCCCTCGGGGTGCGGGGGCACGGCGGGGGGCACCGGGGGGAATGCGGCCCTCCGGGGGCGGGGGGCGCTGGCACGGGCTGCGCGGAGAGGCAGGGGGGGGCAGCCCCGGGTGCTCACGGCCGGGCGGGATGGGGCGGCCTGGCTGCTGGGAGGTGCCCTGCACGTGGCACGGGTGGGGGCCGGGGGGTCTGCAGGGCCCCTTCCCACCCAGCCCGTCCTGTCACGTTGGCCCCTTCAGGTCAACTTTGCCATGTGCTTTCGGAATGCTTAAACTAAAACCCCATTTTGTAACGATCTCTGTGTCTGTTTCTACAATGTCACTTTTCCCTCGGACAAATCTGCCACATTGATTTGTGCAGCGCACCTCAAGCGCTTACACGTCCCCAAAACGTGTGAATCCAAAACACCACGTTTGCACTGTCATTCCTGTAACGCGTACACATAAGCATAGGTCCTGATACCCCCTGAGGTACTGAGCAGCGAGGGAAAAGAGCATGAGAGAGGCCTGCACCCCGATCTCTGTCCCAATGCTTGAGAGCATTTCCTTTAATTCACTTCTGGGCACTTCTCGCTTCTACTTTATTAAAGTTGCTTAAAACCCTGCCTTGCGTTTCTTGGCTGTTTAAATGAGCAATTCTGCTCCGCTTGGGGATAACGTAATAAGCTGTAAATTCTGCAGCAGGCACGCTGCTTGACAAGCTAAATTACATGCTAGGGGTTATTTTAGATGGCAGGAAGAAAATGGTCCTCTTAGAGCGTACTTGGGCATAGTTCCCCTTCCGCGGGCTGCAACGGAGGGAGCAAAAACCCAACCGTCCGTCTGCAGCTCGTGTTCTGTGTGCACAGCGAGGGGCGAAGCAATGTCAGAGTACGAGGGTGACAGGGCAGCAGTCGGGGCACTTGTGTAGCACAGGGTCTGGAAGCACCATCTGAGGTCTCTAAGAGCTGGAGGCTGCCCTTCTGGGGCAAGATGTAATCTCCCTGAGTGACTGCTAAGACTACTGCGTAGTTCAATGGCTTGCTTTCTTCTGGTTGGTTTCCTGCTAGTTTAAATGTGGAAGCAGAGCCGTGACATGCCAGCTTCTGCCTTTGGTATCTCTGAAGGTGTTCTGTGGTTCGCTTACGTGTGCACTTCCAGTAAGGTTTTTGTAGAGCTGTACAGCTTTTTTTTTTTTTTTTAATATCTGTGACCATTATTTCTGCAGTTAGAAAATTCAGGGCCTGTGTCCCAGTGGCTCTTTTCAGTGTTTAAAAGCAATTAAAAAGTGGAATGGAGATCAATGAAATGCTGTCTCATTCCTTGGAAAGCAATATAAAACCTTGCCACAAAAGCAAATCAGCAAAGTGCCATATATAGAACAGTATCTAGGTTTAACTAATTTAATTACTCAGAAAAGCAATTAAAATGACTTCCTACCCATTTCAAACCGAAAAGGTGCAAACGTGTCTTCAGTTGTGTGTGCTTGTTGTTTATTCATTCAGCTTGAATTTAGTGGAGACTGAGGGCTTTAAGTTCATATAAATATCCTTCTCTCTGGTTTTTGAAAAGCAATAATCTCTTGTGTATCAAAGTTATACTTAAGAAACTTAACTGCCGTAAAAAGACTTCATGGGCATTATGTTTTACTTTAAGATCTGGCATATAGTGTACCACGGAGAACAGTTGTCAGTGTAACTATACGCTTATCAAAGCAAACTAAATGCTCATCTTTTCCCTCTCAATGTTTTAATTCTCCTCCAAGCAAAATATCTCTTCAAGCTGTTTTATGCCACCAAGATTGCCTGTATTAGAGATTACATGCATATAAGGAAAGTGACAAAAAATATACCAAACTGATAGTACTGTGCTCATGTAAATTTTTCACATAAATCTTGATTTATTTATGTGGATGTACACGTTAGTGTCGGGAGTTGTCCTGGAGACGTTACTAAGATGTCCTTACAGTATTCTACTCTTCTGACAAGAGTTTGCCTGATTGATCCATAAATTTCTTCAAGGAAAAAAAAAAAAAAAAGGATGTAAGTGTGTTAGATGTTCATTTCAGTTTGGAAAATTTTGGAGAGTTGGTGTCAAAATGCAAAACATGAAAAGACCACACAAGAAAAAATAGAGGATTGCTAAAATTGTGAGAGAACAAAAAAAGTGTAGGTTATATTCTTGTTTCCTTGGCTTCACTTCTTCATCCTGGTCTATGGATAAAACTTTGAGTGATGTAAACAGGGATTTGAGAGAGACAATTTCCTTGTGTAAGCTGGGATTTTAGCTTTTTGTCCGTTTAAATGTGTTGCCCGTGTGCTTGCACAAGTTAGAGGGAGGAGAGGCGAGAAACTGCTGTTGTGGGCTGAAACGTTTGAGCAAGTAAGCATGCTCTCCTGCCAGCTGGTAATAGTTCATATGCATACGTGTAGTGTGTGGCAACTGAGACCCTTTGGATTAGTTTTACCTTGCTGATTTGCCTTGCATCTTAGACTTAGTCATAGGCAAAGAACAGGCGCTGTGGATTAGCTGCTGTGCTCTCTTGTACCTGCACGGCAGCTTGCGTTTGTGCATGTGCCCTCAGGAGTGCAATTACTGTCATTATTCGCTATAATGTTTGATGCCAGTGTTAGGCGTAAAGAAAAGAAAAAAGTAATCTTCTGGGCCTTACCTCAGATGTAGAATTGCCAGTGACTGAGGAGAAGACGACTCCAGAGAACCCATCCAAAGCAGAAATCCTTCCCAGCTGGCGGGCGGGCAGAAGTTCTGACCTGCAGCGTGCCCCTTACGGGGCATACTAAACTCATACTGGTAGCAAAAACCTGCTGGACTTCATTCAGAAATGGCCAGTAGGTTTTTATTTAAACTGGGAGAGTCTACTTTTTGAAGCTAAGCTGCTTCATGAAAGCAGTGGTTTTGCTCCTTCGTTTGTGCAGGTTGATGGGTATAAAAATTAGAAACCTCGTTATAAAGCATAATTCTGCTTTCTGATGGTGTGCTTGAAGGGTTCTTCTCCAGTGCTGGGTGTTTGCTTACTGACTAGACATTGTGATGGACAGACCTGAAAAACAAAGTAAATGAATAAACCCCACACCTACATTAACATTGAATTGAGCAATGTGATTTAAAGGACAAGGAGGGTGTCTTAAAACATGAACTTAGATCTTTGAAAAAACATATCATTTTGAAGGTTATTTCTGTGGATTTGGTAGCTGAACTCAGAACCTTGTGGTGGTATTTGACTTGTGCCTTTAATAATTGAAAGGGCCACGTGATGCAATTAAATAGTTTCAGTGTGAACTTTTGATTAGGTAAGAACGCTGAAGGATTCAAAGTGCGAGCGAGCCAGCACGGCAGCTGTTTAGTTCCAAGTGCGCATTTTCTAGGCTGTTACTGCTCAGGGGGAGATGAAGGGAGAAGAGAGAAAGAAGTAACTACTGAATTTGATATAGAAACTTCATATCAAGTTGGAGTACGTGGGTAAGAAAGATGTGATGGCAGAAGGATTACCCCGCGGCATCCAGTTGTTTTACCACCTGTAACACAATATTTACCTAAATGTTACCACCAGTAATTAAAAACATTCTGAAAATATCTGTTTCTCTAGTCTTCCTTAAACTGAGGAAGCAAAAGGGTAGGTTTGTTTCCAAAATGGCAAGGAAAGCATGTCCTCACCATATAAATCCCCTGGAAGAATGTCTTGGTGCGATTTCCTGACCACTGTTCCCTACTGCAGTGGGTAGGGCTGTTGGGTGCACCCCTTTTGCTTGTTCCCCCCTTCTCTCACGTCAGTATACAAGCAGGTTTTGCCTTTGGAAATCTTTGTTTCTTAAAACCTAGAATGGGAACAAAAGAACAGAGAATAAAGATGGATCTCTGTTAGCTTCCTAGGTTATTACTTTGATCAGCAGAGAAGCCCTGTGTGGCTGTTAGTGTATAAATAAATGAAGGCCTGAACCCTTCTGTATTTAAGATGCTTCTATAACACTGAACTCGTTTGGGGCATTTTAAATATATTTAAGAATATTGTTAGGCTTGCCTGTGATTATTTGATTATTCAGTAGGCGGGATACAAACCAGTAACTGTTCTGAAGACAAGGGTAATTAACTTTGTGTGTTCAGGAGCCTCTCGGGACAAGGAAAATAGGAAGGCAAGCAGAAGCCTGGTGAAACGTAGAAGCCTTTTACTGTGTCAGCACAAGAAGGACTTGGAGTATGGAAATGCAAGGCTTCCAGGACTGGGAAATAACGTTTAAAAACACAGGTATCTGAAAAAAAGCGCAGACAAGACAGGTACTTGGCATGTCTCATAGCACACAACGGGGGAGTTTAGTTTGTTAAGACAGGGAATGAACGACTGCGGTTGCTGCAGACAGGGGGTGTTATCACTTGCTTTCGCGTTTGCCTACGAAGCCCGTGCGGTAGGAGTGAGCCACTCCTGAGGAAATCTCAGAGCTTTTTGGTTAGTGATGGCATTTGATGGCATCACCTTTTCTTGGGGCCCTATATGCCACACGGATAAGGAAGCAGTATTCTGCTGGGCTGTCTCCGGAGCCCGAGGAGCCCCACGGCGGGTCAGGGATGCAGCCTGGTGGCAGCTCCAAGCCGGGGGCCCCTGGGCTGCCAGAGGAGCATCCAGCTGCTCCTTTTAGATCAGGTAAATGGTTGCGTTTGCCATGCCTCCGACCCACTTGCTGTCTGGCAGTTAAGGACTTCACCTCAAATCTCTCTTATTATTTTCCCTTTATTTTGCTGTTGAGCTCCTGTGTTTTTTTTAGGCTAAGTCTCACTGGGGTGAAAAAGAGCATGTTCAGTCGTCCTCAGAGGTGATGAATCCATTTGAAGTCATGGGTGCTTACTGCCCTTTTCTAGGGACAGGAGGCAGGTTGCTTTCCTGCAGTCCTACCAGATCCTGAGTTTGGGGAAAGGGCTCTTCTGCAAGGAGCTGAGAGGTGAAAGATGCCCTGTGCTTCTGAGCAAAATCATTAAAAAGTGGTTGTACGTGGTATTTTGGTTGGGAAACTGGAATAATACAGCATTAACATAACTAATGCTAGTTCTTGCTTTATCGCTCCTTTTCAAAGCATATCTGTAAAAGGATCACCGTATTTTTTTTCTGGTATGATACTAAGTATTGAATCTTGATCCTTACTATATTTCATTTTTTGTTAAGCTGCTCGTATGATACAAATCAATGTTACTAATGGGAAAGAAAAGTCCTCCTTTTTGATGTCCTTTTCTGTCCCCTCCCACAATGATTTCTTCCATGAGAAGCACAAATTTCACGTTTCCTCTCATTTTCTAACCTCTTTATTTTCTTCATGACCCTACCCTGTCTCTTGGAAGACAGTCTTTGATTTTAGGTAGTGTTTGTTTGTGGGTGGTTGCTGTTGTTTTTCAGACATGTTAAAGAATATGACACACATAGGTGAAAATTGCTTGGAAAACACTAATCTTAATCCCCCCCCCCCCTTTTTTTTTATGGAAGGCTCTTGGGTGCTTTCTTCCATCTGTTAACCTATGCTTGAAGCATATTTCATGACAGAGGTCATTTATTCTATTTCTGTCAGGTGTAAGAAGATCTAGCATATAGAAAATTGAACCTAGATAGCTTGAGTCTAAAAGTCATTTTTAACTGAGGGCTGTTATCCTGGCTTACAGCTCCTGGCATGCTGCTGTTTATTCTGTGTGAGTAAAGACATTAAATCATGGCTAGGTGTTTATTAAGAAATAATAAAATCTGCTCTTGTTCAACCACTGGTAATAGTCTCAAGGTGGTAATTGCAGTTATTTTGTAATATCAGAAGTTTTGAATCTGCTTTGTATATTGTTTTTTGGGGGTTAACAGACTTGGAAAATTTTAGATGCTGATTTTTGGACTGTGTACATGGAGAGAACAATTTGAAGAGCAGATGCTCAATTTGTGTTTTCACTCGTATAAGCTTAAAACAATTCAGTCAGTAAGAATTCAGTAATTGAACAGATACGAAATCCTATGCAGTAAAATAACGTGAAGTTTACTTCAGATTTGTAGTATCTCTGAAAACTAATACAAACCAGAGGAATCCTTTTGAAGAACATTTAATCTCAGTCTTTCAAAAGCTATTTTTATTTTTGTCATCCAACATGTGCAAAAGCTGTAGTTAAAGGTGCTTATTTATTAGTAAATGCCATCTTTATGCCATTGACAGCATTTTCATTTGTTGTTACAACTCTGAATTTGGAAATCAGTTAAAATTATCTTGCTGTTACTGTATCACTCACGACATCTTTCCTAATCAAAGAAAACTACAATTCCAGTTGATGGACCTATTACTGTAACAGTTGATATGACATCTTGTGCAATAAAGAAAAGTAAAACCGCAATTGACAGAACAATAACATGATAGCTTTGGTTTTAAATTAAGTACGTATGATGCAAATACTGTGGGGTATTTTTCTGGAGGGAAGTCTGAGAATCCAAAGTCCTGGGAACAAATGAAAAAAAGTCAGGAAGGCTATTTTTATTAGTTGAAAAAACAAAGCTGGAGTATGGTCTAAATTTCTAAATGGAAAAAGGTTATAATACATTGCTGATTATATATTACTTTTTCTTTAATGAAGATAACAGTTTTGAGTGGCAGTTTTTCTGGTCAAGCATTGTAGCTTGTGCAACAGGTAGCAGCTATATTCTGAGGGCTGCAAGGCTAGTGTTGCCTTTAAGTAAGGGAAAGGTCTTACAAGTATTCTGTAGGCTGCAGCTGTGAAGTGAATGATAAAAAAAAAACATAAGAAAAGTATTTTTAGTATTTCCTTTCTGGAGGAAAGCAGCTTTATATACATATATAATTCAACTAAATAATTTAATTGCACTCATTTGACTTTAACGATACACGGCTGCCTTTTTGTAAGAGTTAAATATATTTAACAGTAAAGAAAGTTTGCTTTAGATGTTCAAGGAACGGAATCATTTTACTTTCTATTTCCAAGTCCTCATTTGCTAAAGCATTTGAATTATCATACTAGGTCAGTGCGGGGCTCATTCTTACCCAATATCATCCATAAATTCATAATTTTGTGTTGGAAAGTTTAGTCTGAATTTCTGCTTGTTTGTTGAATATATCTATTAACCACAACCTCAGTCTTCTGCCCCAAACTTCTTTGGTTATGTGTTAAGTATTGGCATTTGGTGTAGCATGTGTTTGCCTACTCACCTGGTTCTTTCTTGTCGGAGGTGGCAGTGGTGATGATGACTGTTGTTTCCTCTTGACAGCTGTGTGTTCCGAGGCATCTGTGCATGAGGAGAGGTTTGTTCTATGGCCTCGGAGCTGGGCGCCAGGGAGGATGGCAGCTGCTCAGAGCTGGCAAAACCCCTTTATCTGCAATATCTGGAGAAAGCTCTGCAATTGGATCAGTTTTTACGACAGACGTCTGCCATCTTTAACAGGAGTATATCCAGGTACAAAAACCTTCTCATTAGGATTACCAAGGACAGACAAGCATTTTTATAATATTGTTCCCAGGCAACACCATAGTAGGGGTTTATTAGTGACTTGCTCATTATAAACTCATTTCCTGTAAAGATTTTGCACTATACTTTTTACTTCACATTGAAAATCTGCATATTGTCAGGCCAGGTGCAACTTGGCAAGAGGTTTTAAAGCTCTTTTATAGCTGAGTGGCCAAAACTTTATTTGCCAACAAAAATAGGATGAGCAAGCAGTAAGTTGATTTTTCAGGGAACTGGCACATAGCCTTAAGCAAAATGCAGATTGTGTTCTCGGATGCAGCATTTATACGACAGTAGGTTGTACCACTGAGAAGTGAGTCATCAGAGGTACACTTCTGTCCCAAAACAACTTACATTTAATTTCATCAGTGTTTTGGAACTGCAGATTTTCAGAACTGTAAAGTGTGTGAGTAATAGATAACAGGTGTATTACAGGCATGTAATAAGATCCACATGAGGAGCAGAGGGGAAAAAAATGCCTTATATCTTTCACATGTATAGTAGTGCTGAGAATGACAGTGTTGTGCTTTGGTTTGACTCAACACTTAGTTTCTCGGTTAGTTCATGCTTTTCAAATTAAATAATCTAGTTAGAGACTGGGGGTGTGGGTTGATAGCATAGCCAGACTGGTCTGATCATTAACTGCTGCTGAGAAGGAAATTATTAACAGTCCTATTTCTAACATGTAGACTTAAAGCTGAGGCTGACTCAGTTCTCAGGCTTCCAGGCAAATGGCTGCATGCAAGGAAAGTTGCGTATGTACCTCCTACTTTGTATATTTTCCTTTTGTTGTCACCGTATTATGTATCTTCTTGCAGTGATGAAAGTGAGGATGGATTGGATGACAATCCTTTGCTGCCTCAATCTGGGGATTCCCTGATGCAAGTTAAAGAAGAGCCTCCAAACTCTTTGCTGGGTGAATCTTCTGGAGTAGGAAATTCTGGGATGCTGAACACACATTCTTTGAATGGAGTATTGCAGCCAGGTAGTCACCCACTAAGTTGAATCTCTGCTTACTTTGTGGTAAGCATTATTTCTTAGGAAATTTATCTTTTTTTTTTTCTTTTTTTTTTTTTTTTTCCTCTAAACAGAACCAAAGTCTGAAAAAGGGAGCTTGTATAACTTCTCTAAGCTGAAGAAAAGCAGAAAGTGGCTGAAGGTAAGAATATTGCAAAGAAAAGCAGCTGTTAGGAAATCTGAGGAGGGTCCCAGTTAATACCTTGTTGACAGTGGTAAATGAGGGATTCTGCCTAGTCATTTGGTGTAGATCATGGAGATCCAAACATGTAAGAAAGTAGATAGCAAAAAAAAGTTGAGCACAGGTCAGAGCATTACCTCAAACGAAGTTGGCAAATTTCAGTTTACAGTAAGCTTATTTGTTCTCATCTCAGTAGTCCATTTATTTTTACTTTACATGTGCTACAAGAGCTTAGAAAGCTAGACAAATGTGTTTAAGAGCTGCCCTAAATGATCTGACACAGTTTTAATTGATGCAAAATACTATGTTGAAGAAGAAGCCTAAGGTGATACAAAAATGTATTAATATTTGATATCTTGCTGAAAAGAGGGCTTCAAAGGAATTATTTAGTCTTGTACTATATTGGTCTGTTTGCTGCACTATTTTTTTTTTGAAGTAACTGGAGTTAGACTAATGTCCCTTGCTAAGAAGAAATGAATTTTTTTTTTTTTTCTTTCTACATTAAAAAAAACACTGACCAAAGCTTAAAAAAAAAAAAAAAAAGAAAAAATACATTCTACAGAGACTTCTCATCTTAGAAACATGGAGAAAGAAGAAAATGTGACGGCTGATAATAAGTATTGTTAAGATCTTGAGTAGAACAAAATATAATTACAGTCTCTGTAGGTTTAAGGCTTTCATTTCCATCAGGTAGTGAAATGGACAATAGACATTTTAGTTTTGGTAGCAGCAGCATTGTAGTTAAATTTCAGAGAATATACATTCAGTAGCGTGAAGTAATTGTAGTGCACTATACAGATTACAGTGAGCTATTATGAAGTACGTTAAATGGACTTTTGGGACTGACCTGAAAGTTTGTTTCCCAAGACGTACTCAGTACAAGGTCCAGATGAGGAAGGAAAGAGTAGAAAGGTGGCATTATGCCATCTTTGCCTTTTCACTGTACTGTAGCCTCCTCTAGTTAACAAGAACAGCTTGCCAAGAGGTCAGTTGAGAGCCAAACCTGGTGCAGGTGGTAGAATAGCAGAACAGGCTCTACAAATGGGGTAGCAAAGCACCTGTAACCATGCGGCATAAAATACCCCTGCTTGTGTCCTGGTTTTTCTCACTGCTGGAAAGAATCTTCCAAGACCAGGAGCATCTGCAATGGGTTTTAAAATATTTTAATTTTCATTAAACTTACAGAAAACTACCTCCCTGAAAATCAGAAAACGTGCATTTGATTAGCTGCTAAATGGTATTGTATGTCAGAAAATGATTTTCCATTTGAGGCATTTCAGATGTAAGACGCTTTGTAAAGGCTGAGGATTGTGGCTGGGCCAGGTCTGCTGGCTCTTTATTAGATAAAGGCTCAAGAGCATTCTGCATAAACAATTCAGTACAGGGACTTGTGATTGTTAAAATAGTCTTCGTTTATTCTTGTTAGAGTATCCTTCTAAGCGATGACTCCAGTGACACAGATTCACCAAGTGATGAGGATGGAGAGGATGAAGAAGAATTTTCTCTTTCAAGGGAGGAGCTTCACAATATGCTGCGATTACACAAATATAAGAAACTACATCAAAGTAAATATAGCAAAGACAAAGAGGTAAAAATCCAATTTCCTTGATTTTTATTATCTCTTTCAGTTGCATTATTTTAACTGCTTTTACCTTTTTCTGAAAAATGATAATATTTTGTGGATTAGAAAATACCCTAGTGTTTGATGAACTAGAACAATCTAATATCAATTTCAGACAAGGGTTATTTAATTAATTTTGCACAGATGGTAAAGCTGTTGATCCTTTAGGCAGAGAATCTCTTGATAACTTATGTAGATAGTATAGGTACATGTGTACATATAGCTTCTGCAGCGCTCTGTTGTGTTCATTAGAGCAAGTGTAGAGTGCTAGATTTGGATAATAGATACCCAAACTGAGATGCCGTGGGTTTCAAGTCTAAAATTAAGCCTAAAGAAGTATATTTGCATCATCATTGAGGCAGCAAGTAGTAAGGTGATGTTTACCTTCTTCAAAGAGAGTTCTTTACTGTTTTGTGTAATTCTTTTGAGTTTTACTTGACTTTATTTTTTGTCTTACCTTTCCTTTCTATTTTAGATTTTATGTTCTTTTTTTCCTCTTCCCTATAAGAAAATACCATCCTGCTCTATTTCTACTTTTTTGATATTGTGCCAAGTTTTGACTATTTTGATTCTAAGAATGTATTTCTTTGAATTGTAAGAGCTTTGGCAAAAAAATTTAATTGCTGTTTTGAATTGTGCCAGCAAGTGGGTCTCAGATGAAAGAAGTCATCCTATTCTGTTATCACAAGATGTGTATGAAGCAAAATTTTGTCATTGCTTTGAAATTTCTCCAGAAGAGTCGAGAAATAGTCTTCCCACCCAAGTCTTTGCTTGTGTCCACTTCTTTCCTTTGCTTTCTCATTAACTTTTAAACCCAGATTGTGTTGGCTTCTCTTGAAATACTACGTAACTACACAAACATTCATACGTCCAGTTTTCAGACGTTTATATTTAACCTCTACATAATTCTTTAATATTTTAGTTGAATATTGCTTTGAATATACTGTGGAAATCTTTTAAATGCCTTTTATCTAAACCCATCCTTTGTTATCCTTTGGCATGATCAAGTAGGACATGTATGTGATTTGGGAATGCAAGCAAAACAAAGAGGAAGTCCTTGATTGGGCCACTGCCCATAACGTGCTGCCTTGCTGGGCAGCACCTGTATAGAGCATATGTTTGGAAAGTGTAAGCTTCACTGCCCGTTCTTCCCTTACTTAACTGGGTGGGTTTGACTCCCTATGTAGAACATGGGAGCTACCTCTGTACACGTAGTGGTTTCATTTTGGACACTCAATCCTTGATAACAGTGCTAAATACGGAGATGCATGTTTACTGATGTCTTATTTACAATCAAAATGTGAACTTGTTTATCTCCCATCTCTGTTACCTGCTATATCTGGTTTCCATGAGTGTGCTCATTTACATGCACTTCAGTTGCAGCAATATCAGTACTACAGTGCAGGATTGCTGTCTACACATGACCCTTACTATGAGCAGCAGCGCCACCTGCTAGGGCCCAAGAAAAAGAAGTTTAAAGAGGAGAAAAAATTAAAAGGTAAAGTCACTAACCTTGTGTTTTTTAAATGGTTGCTGTGATTTAAACTCCTTTCCTGTATTATGTGTTTTGAATAAACATAAATGCTCAAAACCTTTGAGTTTTGGATGGAAAGCTAATAGACAGCTCTGTCAAGGAGAAATCATCAGAAAATACTGAGCTTTATCGTCTGGCCTCTAGAGAGTTAGGGTAAAAAAGCGTAGTATAAATTGAAAGTTCATGGCTTTAGATTTTCTTTGTAGACCTCTGGATCTAGAATGAAATTGTCATGTAATAAATACTTCAGAGTTCTCAACAGTGCTTGGCAGTGTTTCAGAATTCATAAATATTGTTATGTATCGTGGTCCATTTGCTCATTTTTTTTTTTTGAAAACATGATAGTTTCTTGAAAAAAACATACAAAGCTATCCAGTACCTGATATAGTTATTCATGAATGAGTAATTCTAGTGACATGGAAATAATAGGAAGTGAGATTGTTTTTGGAAATTAGAGGGATCTCAGAACTGATGTCCAAAATGAGTTAAAATACAATTACTTCTGTAACCTCTCAGCTGGAGTTTTTCAGATGCATGTTTGGTGGGAAGTACAGTTTCCTTTCTTGTTTGTGCTGGCAGCATCTGTTGACCTGTAAGGAGGAAGGAAGAGAAGGCTGTGAACTGTCAGTGTAAGGAAGATTATCTCTAGTGCAAATACTTTAGTTTGAGCTGTTTTTTGTTTTTTTTTTTTTGAGATTATTTTGGACTTGCCTTTTTCCTTCCTGTCTATCTGCAAGTTCCATTAATGTTGATTTTTTTCTTCTCTGTTCTTGTAGCATCCATGGTTTTGCATGCTCTCAAAGCATTTTTAGTATCTGATGATAGTGTCTGGTAGTTCCCTCTGAAAGCTGTATCTGCAGTAAGAGATAACGTGCCAGTCTCTTTAATGACAGGTTTGGTTTGAAACTTATCCTACCAAATGCTAATTTTGTTACCTTTAGATGTGTTACCTTTACATATCTTAAATAAAATTTTACCACAGAGCAAGAAGCACTATACCAGCTCCTAGGATACGTTACCATGCAGGGAAACATGCCATAGGAATTAGTTTCAAAACAAAGAAATAAGTGGATGGTACTAGAATTGGCAAGCATGGATAAATTTGGCTTTTTGTTGGTTCCATGCAAAAATTGGCTAGGATAGCTTATTTAGTACAGATGTCTGACTAAATGTGGAAGGTCCCCAGTATAGGGGTAAAAAGAAGAAGTTTTTCATGATCATTATTTTCATGCAGGCAAGTTGAAAAAAGTAAAGAAAAAGAGGAGGCGGGATGAAGATCTCTCTTCAGAGGAGTCACCACGACGCCACCATCACCAGACCAAAGTTTTTGCCAAGTTTTCTCATGATACACCACCACCTGGGTCCAAGAAAAAGCATTTGACTATTGAACAACTTAATGCTCGTCGGCGGAAAGTGTGGCTTAGCATTGTTAAAAAGGAGTTGCCAAAGGTGAGCTTGGCTAGTGGCACTGCATTAGTGATGATAACAAGAAAGTGAGATAGAAAATTGATTTCAGTGGAGAGGTGACACTTGGAAAACTAGAGTAAAGTGAGAACTGAATTTCTGGTGGTCATCAATGGCCACGTTGATATGCTGTTATCTGTAAGCAAACTGCAGTTCTAATTTCTTATCACCAACGGTATCTGAGTGGATCATGCAGTGCTTTGCCACTACTTTGATTTGGCTATCCAACCCTTTTCTGTGAACACACAGTAAACTCGAGCAGGTACTCCCACTAATCAGCAGGGATAGTTATGTAATGTAAACCAGTATCTTGGTCTTGTGCTAAGTTCAGCAGAGGCATTTCCAATCATTACAGTTTGTGTATTTTTTGAAACTTAGTTCAGAAACAGCCTAGGGAAAACTTTGTCATTTACAGGAGAAGCTTTAGGTACATTTGTGATAGCTTGGTTCTCTATCACTAGTTCTCTGAGATGTTATCAGTGGATCTTAAAACCTGCTTTTTGGAGTACACAGTTATCAGACTTTGAATTTCTACCAAGTTGAATATGACTGATGGCTTTATCATCCTTTATGGACTTGTACACCAGGCAAAGGATAGGTGCCGTGTGCCAGACCTTGTATTTTCAAAAGACTGATTTTGGTGATGTGAACAACATGGGATCTACATTAACTCTTAACATCTTTGGGAAACAGTGGAAACATCTTTTGTTTAAGTGATGACAGTGGAGCAGGAGAGCCCTGTTTTGCAGAAGTAGTAATTAAATAAACCTTCCTGAAAACGGAGATGTTTCACATGCTTCCTTTAGGAGTTGGAGTACATTTATGTATGCATTCGACTGTGAAGAATGAAAGGTGTTTCCATCAAAATCAAAAATAGTTACAGAACACGTACACAGTTATACAATGAAGTGCATGACTGAGGTTGGCAGCTGTAACAGCTGAAGAATGGATAGTGATATTTTAAAATACTGTAAAGGTATTACCCTTTAAGTAATTTTAAGCTGGTGTTCTTTTATAGGCATACAAACAAAAAGCCTCAGCACGCAACCTTTTCCTAACCAACAGCAAAAAGGTAAGTGTTCAGCTTTATAGTGATTCTTGTATTGAATGTAATAAGCAAGCTGTAACCTCTTTGTGTCTTACAACGCTGACTGTACTGGCGGGACAGTATAGGAGAAAGAACTGTATATAAGTAATTTGTATACAACTTTTCAATTGTGGTTGTGGTATTCTGGTGTGTTTAATAAGCAATAGAGGAAACAAGCAAAATAAATTTCTCAAGTATTTTTGGTTTTCATAACATTTAGTTTATTAATTTTCAATTAACTTATCTTTTGATTCAATAAACTAAAGACTTTGGTACGCTTTGTTGGCTTTTGAACTGCCCATCCACCAGTTAGAATTTGTTGTTTTAAGCGTTGTTTAAATCAAAAGGGCTCTTGGGAGTATTAAATGTGTTCACAATCTCAACTCCTATATAAGTTTAAAAATAGAAAAAAAAGCCTGCTTAAATGATTGCCAAAGAAATTTATCTCCTCATCAGAGTATTCTCTGAGAAGTGTCATTGTTTGTACCTAGAAGGCTTTATTGTGGGAACATTTGGAAATGTTTTTCTGAGCATTTTTCAAGTGTTATGTTCAAGTGCCTAATTGATTTATATGGCTAATGAAAAGTAATCAAGTATATGGCTAAGAATCGTTAGATGCAAGATGATGTAGGAAACTTACATCCCATATTATGAATTATTAAGAAAGGGAGCATTTTCTCTGTAAGGGTTGCAGAAAACAGTGCCTCCTTCACTGTAGGTAGGTTCTTCTGTGGGTGTCCTTGACAGAGACTGAATTTCTTTTTGATGTCTGAGCAAATTGTCTGTGATTATTGTGTTTGTAGGTATCACAAAGTGCATATTATACAAGTGAGTGATGCAGCAGACTTAAAGGTTTTGAAATTGCACTCTTTTCTGCTTTGTTTTCATTTTGTTTGATCATTTGAAATCTGTATGATGGAATTGTTGATGTGCAAATTTTAGTGGAGGAAAAAAACAACTGTCACAAACATCAAACCCAGCAATTTTGGCCATTATGACAATGACATTAATTTATGTATATTGGAATGAAAAATGACATTGTATTATGCTTCTTTATGAGATGGTGAGAAAATTGTAGGATACTCCCCCACTTCTCAGTGTATTAACATGTGAATGCAATTGTGTGCTGCCAATATTGCCATTATAGCAGCCTTATTAAAACAGCGAGAAAGAGCGGGTACTACAGAAAAATGGAATAGAGGAGTCAGAGATGTAGGTCTCTTGAGTTCCTTTCAAGGACCTACCCACCAGATCAATCCTTTAAGTATCATGCCATGCTGCAGCTGTCTTCAGATTTGTATGCATCTCAGGAAGTTTTTGGAAGTTTATGTTCTCTCACACCATTTCAAAAGCATTACTGCTGAGCAAAGTATCGTAGTTTTTCTCTTTTGAAGGGTAAGACTTGGTTGTTATTAAATTTGATGTTGTGTATTGCTGGGTTTCTTTAAATCTCCCCATTTTTCTTATGTATGCAAACCTCATTTCTCCCTAGCTTGCCCATCAGTGCATGCGGGAGGTACGTCGAGCTGCTCTCCAGGCCCAGAAAAACTGTAAGGAAACTCTGCCACGGGCACGTCGTCTTACCAAGGAGATGCTCCTCTACTGGAAAAAGTATGAAAAAGTAGAAAAAGAACATCGGAAACGAGCTGAGAAAGAGGCTCTGGAACAACGCAAGCTGGATGAGGAGATGAGAGAGGTACAGCAAAACCACAAATTGCTGATAATTAATCTCCTGAGGAGACACGGAAGTGATTAAATGATTTGAGTTTTTAAATTTGGGCCACCAAATTCAGATATTTGTTCAATTTCAGTGATATTCCATCTATTTCTTCTGCTATCTTAAAATTCTTTACATAATTCTTCTGACATTAGCCAGAGGTGGTAGGAAGCCTTTGAACTACTTAAATTCTTTATTGAGTGAAATAGAGGAAGGAATTAGACAAACAGCATGTGTCTTGCTGACACATACATAACTCAGTGTTACTAAGTGCCAGCCTCTTGTGATGATTTACTCATCATTCTGAATCCAGAAGGCAAACCATCTTTTTGTTCACTTTTTTTTTTCCCCCTACTATAAACACATCATAATTTGTACATGCCTTCTGTATGGTACTTGCAGAAATTGTTAGCAGAACTGTTGGGGCATACAGAGTTGAGAATTTTTATGTGATCACTTTTGGGTTGGCCAAATGACTTATTCATGGACTCTTTTAAAGAGTCTAAGGGTATAATTTAAGAAAGAAAAAAACTTTGCTGCCAAAGTTCTGTGGGGGATTTACAGCTGTTACCTTGTATGTGCAGTGATGAGCTGAGGTTGAATCTTCAAAATACCTTATGGTTAGTTTTGTGCTTAAGCCATTAGATCATGTTTTTATGTATAGTGCTTCTTTCAATTCTTGAAAGTTTGTAGATACTTTGTGATGGTTTCGTCTGGCTTAAATTAATGGAAAAATTTTACTGTATCATTTTTTAGCTAGAACCTAAGAATGAACAGTTTCTGCAACATCTTGCTGAACCCTGGACAATGATAATATCTGTGCATAATATATGCACGTATATAATAATGCATATAATAATATATGCAGTATGCATTTCATGTGTTCTTTCACAGTTCTCTGTACTATTAAAACAGAAAGTTGGAGTTACCTGCTGGGATTGTCTTGGAGTTTTTTAACTGCTTGGTTCATGTACTGTAGACCTCTATACTGCTGTTTAGTTTTGTAAATCTTTCAATTTTCCAGTGTGCATAAAACTTGTAAAAAAAAAAAAAAGAACTTTTAAATTTTCTTTCAGGACATTATGGTGTTCTTTGCCATGACTGCTGACTTTAAAAGAACATTTCATTTACAGCAATGTTGTATTTTAATATAGGTGTTTGTGGTTGGTGGTGTTTCTGTTTTCAACTAATACTCTAGCATTTTGGTATCAAAGTGATGCATAATGTAATCTAGATTAATTGTTGATATTTTATTAGATTAAGACATTTTTTCTTAAACTATTTTTTTTTGTAAATGCTCTTTTCTTAGGCTAAGAGGCAGCAGCGAAAACTTAACTTCCTGATCACACAAACTGAATTATATGCCCATTTTATGAGTCGTAAACGAGATATTGGACATGATGGAATACAGGAAGAAATCCTACGCAAACTGGAAGACAGCTCTACCCAAAGGCAAATTGATATTGGTGGTGGTGTAGTGGTCAACATCACCCAGGAAGATTATGGTAAGCGATTCATGCACAATCCTTCTTTTGCACTCTTGAAATTTACTGTTCTATGTGCCTTCTTACACAAATTTACCATTTCAAGCACAAAATTCTTCTGTAATTACTGGAATTTATCTGTTTTTTTGTTTTGTTTTGTTTTGTTTTTAATTCGGGTGGTTAATTCTGCAGAGCTCTAACGTGAAGATGTTGTTTTCAGATAGTAACTATTACAAGGCCCAAGCTCTGAAGAATGCTGAGGATGCTTACCAGATTCATCAGGCCCGGGTATGTATTTTTTGGATCCATGAAGTAAAACAGAAAGCAGAGTAATTGGGAGAGGCCCCAAAACCTTTAGGTTTTAAAGGATCTTTAATAGCAGCCAAGTTAAGTAGATCAAGTTTAGATCTCAGGTACCAGATCTAAACTTGGTTCTGTTGTCCCTTACTGTGCTTAAACAGATAGAAAAACAAGAGATGAAGATTTGGGATATGGGAGCAGGTTCATCTTGTTTTAAGATACCTGATGTCTTAATGTGAAGTGTAAAGCCTTTTACTGTACAATTTCTTGTTAAGTTAATATGTCCATCATCTTATGCATATTTTCCTCTTCCTGTTCAGACCAGATCATTTGATGAAGATGCAAAGGAAAGTCGGGCAGCTGCTTTACGGGCTGCTAACAAGTCTGGTACTGGCTTTGGAGAGAGCTACAGTTTAGCAAATCCATCTATCCGTGCAGGGGAAGATATTCCACAGCCTACCATTTTCAATGGGAAACTGAAAGGTTACCAACTGAAAGGCATGAATTGGCTGGCCAACCTATATGAGCAGGTATCTTAGTACCTCTTGCAAATTTTTAAAAATTCTAGAATAATTTATTTAACTTGGTCAAAAAATAATAATACTATTCTTAAAAATAGACCACATACTGTATTTGTAATGTCTTTAGAAGAAAAGAAAATGTTATGTAAACCACTTACCAGTATTCTTGAATTATTTAGGAAGTAACAACCTTGAATGGGACATTAATTTTGAGATTCTTTATGCGGATGTTTATACAAATGTTTATCACTTAGGTTATACGCTGCGGAGACTGCTTCTTCTCCACGTTATATACAATTTCAGGCTTTGGGCAGCTTGCAAACTGCAGGCAACGTTACCCTTGTGTATATATCCGGTACACAATATGATCATGAAATGCAGATGGCCTGAGGGAAAAAAAATCAGGCCTAGAAATGAGTGAAAGTGTGGTTGAGATAAATTATCTCTCAGTAGAAGACCTAAAAGGCGATAGAGTGTTTTAGAGCTGTCGTAGTGGGGCTGCTTATCATAAATTCAGCGGGAAACATTTTTCAAATCTTTTAGAGATCAAAAAAAGTAGTAAGGTGTTAATTTATGGATCTTTCACAGGGCATCAATGGAATCCTGGCAGATGAAATGGGTCTGGGTAAAACAGTGCAAAGTATTGCTCTCCTTGCACATCTGGCTGAGGTAAGTGGATTACAGCTTTTTCCTGGTTCAATATACTTGATAGAATATGCATACTTTTCACATTTGGAATGAATTCTAGGTTATAAAGCTTGAGTGTCTTAAAAAGCGTTTTAGCTATGGCCTTTCCTTTTGTTTTAAAGCTGTGCCTTTTAAAAGCTATGTGTGTATGTAGCTATATATATCTGTGCATATAGAGAGAATTTTCGTTTGTTCACTGAGTAATACCTTTTCATATGCACTGATTGTGAAAGCTTGATGAGAGAACAATCTGCAGACTTAATGGTTCACTGAGCTTTACATATCATAGAGACCTGTAGAAATGAAGCACAAATTCTGAACTTCATGGCAATTAGCATGCATTTCCACACTTTGCTGGATTTTATTTTTTTAGGAAAGATTGTGATTCTTCTGTTCCAGGACAGACAAACACTTGCCTTAAATTGGGGATACAGGCTAATGGTACCAAGAGCAGAAATAGCTGAAGTAGTGGCCAAATAAATGACCGTTACCTGTATTTTTTTATATTCCTTTTGATACCAGTTTGATGGTACTATCAGCCATGATACTGGAAGGGTGTGCAGAGCCAAAGGCTCTTGAGCTCATATGCATGGAAGGGACAACAGGTAGTTAGACTTGTCTTCTTGGTGCACTGCAGCTTGAGATTCTTGTAAGCCTACATAGGGCTTTTAATTAATCTGTGATTTTTTTTAAAATATATCTATTGCAGAGAGAGAACATCTGGGGACCCTTTTTAATAATTTCACCTGCCTCTACTCTTAACAACTGGCACCAGGAGTTTGCCAGATTTGTTCCTAAATTCAAGGTAATAAGCATGTGCAAGAAAGTTCTTTGTTATCACAAAAGCAAACTGTGTTCCCCCCGCCAGGTTTTCTTTGCCACATCTGGGTGCCTCATCTTGAAATTTGAAACTCTGTATTAGGCCTGATTCTGATTTTTTCCATCATCTGGTCTTTCTGTAGTATTAAATTATCTAGGGCTTGAAAATGTTCTTTCTTGAATTACATGATTTTAATTTTGCAACAGCTTGAAGACACAGTCTCAGTGAGGAATTGAAGTGAGGTGCGGAGTGGATGTTCAGTTCTATAGGATGTGGGGCTGGCAGCAGACCCAAAAATGTTTCAGTCTAATGTACTCCCTTTAGGTTTAGAGCCGTGTTTTCAGTCCTTCATATAAATCTGAGTACGATAAAGATTGTATGTAAACAAAACTAGAACTCTAAACAGATCAGGAGAGAAAATGTAGTTATTATTAAAGAAAAGTAGAAGAACCATAGAAATGGAGCTAGCAACCAAGAAAAAAGAAAGTAGAGGTACACAAATGGGTAAGATGAAGAAGATAACAAGGAAATAAGTCAAGGTCCCCAGTTATATTGTGAATGTGAGAAAACAGTAATGTAGAAAGTAAGGAACAGCCGGTTACTGAAAAACAAGCTGCTGACCTATTTCCCAATGGAAAATGCTTGAGTGCTGTAAAGGAAGATTTAAAAGGAATATATATTACTGAAACAGCGATAAGATTTTAGAGTTCAAGATGGACAAAGGCTTGCAGTTATATCTGCAAAGAAAGGATTATAGTTCAAATCCTTGAGTTGTTGGCATGGCAACCTTTGATCTTAAGAAGTTTTGTAACGCATCCAATTTTAATTCTTACAAAGAATATATAAAAACAATAAAAACCATGTAGTTATGACTGTAAGCAGACAACATACAAGTAACACCCAGGCTAATTGTTTGAATGTCTTGGCTACTTAATGAGGTGGAGGAAAAGACTTGGAAGTATTGCTGTAAGTAATATTTGATTTCTTGGTCTGGGGTGTTAAAGGATTTACATTTTATGAAATCGCTTGCTGCACAGGTCACTTGTAAGACTATACTGTTGGCTATAGTGGTGTATACCTCGAGGTATCTGTCCGACGAGAATTTGTGCAAGAATGTTGTACAATAATGGATGATTTGAGTGGCTTATATTTTGGCATAAATTGGGATCGCTCAGACTTCAAAGAAAGTGATGAAATAAAAATATTAAATTAGTGAGGAGTGACTTTAAAAATCAAAATAAAAATGAATTATTCATGTATTTGCATAGCCCAAAACAGTAGGGACTCCAGTTTAAAGCCTGGGGTAGAAGACATTAGAGCAGTTGGCCATTCTACCTACTTACTCTCTGTCATTTCCTCCAACTAGTATAGGTGAGCAACTTTTATGCTTTCTCCTTGGGAGTGAAACACAGAAAACATTTCAAAAATGCAGCCAGGATGCTTCTGAATAGAGTACATTTTTAATATAAAAAGAATGTTTTTCTTTGTTTCCTTTATTGTATAGCTGTTTTGCGGATTTATTGCATAATTATGCTTACCTTGTCCCTGGAATGGTTCATGTTTTTAAAAGTTTTCTAAACTTGTGATTGTTATTTACTTATGAGTTTTTATCAGTTTTTTGAACCAGTTTTGTTCCAGTTTCTAATCATACAGTGTAATCAGTTGTGTAGTCAGTTATAGTAAATCACAGTGAATTAATTTCTTCAGGTCCAGGGCAGAATATGTAAAGTAAAAGGCAAATCACTTGTTGATTAATCTGATCTTTTTTTACTAGCATTTTTATTTTGGAAACGTTGGAAGAATAGTCACCTAAAGGCACATTGTGTGTAGTAATTCAGAGCTTGTCCGTTGAAGGATGGAGATGTTTCATAACATCAGAAACCACCATTCCGTACTTTTGCTCTTAGTTTAATGTAGTCCTT
This sequence comes from Oxyura jamaicensis, assembly GCF_011077185.1. NCBI lineage: Eukaryota > Metazoa > Chordata > Aves > Anseriformes > Anatidae > Oxyura > Oxyura jamaicensis. Next base: position 22,360,976 of record NC_048897.1, read on the forward strand.
TCATCAGACAGAAGATGGCAGTACAGTATTATTAACTAGTAATTCGGCCTGGTTTCAATTCACTTCAAAGATCTGTTCTTAGTAATAAGACCTGTAAAATTCAGAGTAATAAACTGATGAGCAAATTCTTACATTAGAGCAAAGTTACTAACTTTGATCTTAGAGTCCGGGGACAGTTTTGAAGTACAAAACCAACAGAATCAGTGTGATTAGAGAAGAACAGGAAATGTTAAACAGGAGAGCAGGCCTACTAGTTGTGTAGGGTTAACTGAAGCAGACCTCTTTCTTCCATAAACTATGTATAAGTTTTCATTTTTAGAAAAATCAGGTTAGAATTTGTAACATTCTTCTGGGCATTTTTAGATCAAGCTGAGAATCTTGTCTTTGTATCTTTATATTAGGCATAATCTGCTTGATACATGTGCTTGGTATGATATTTCAAAGTTGTTTTGTTTTGTTTTCCAGCATGTTAAGAACATTTCATTTTTGGTTGTTTTGGAAAAAAAAAAACAAACTCTCTATTTTGTAGAATGTGTAGTATAAAATTCTAGAGCAAGTATGTCTTTATTTGAAAATAATGCCTGTGTACTTCTGTACTGTTACAGGTGCTACCTTACTGGGGAAATCCCCATGACAGAAAAGTGATCAGGAAGTTCTGGAGTCAGGTAATACTGGCATGCCCACGTGCTTGGACCATTTTTTTTACTTGTGCAAAGTGAAACAAAAACTATTATTACACGCTACTAAGCTAAACAATGTGTAGATAATGGAGTTCTGTATCTTCATCTATGTCGTGACATCTTTGGTAAAATAACGAGGTAGACGGTTTCTCTTGTATTGGAGAACAGTACAGTGTAGGGCAATTTAGGGTAGTATGTAGTTGAAGAAAATATGTCCCTACAAATGAAGCAGGCAGTTTCAGTGTCAAGAACTGTTTATTCTATTTGAATAATCTAACTCAGTGTCCAACTCTAGCATCCCTGCAGGCTGGTCAGATTGTTCCTGATTTAGCATGGGTAAACAACATTTTATAGGGTTCAGTGCCTGCAGTGATAATGAGAAAAGATTATGCAACAGAAATCTGAAATTACAGTATATGCAGGTGAACTCTTCACAATGTATTTATATTATCTGGACAATTGTTTCTTATTTTTTGGTTATAGAAGACGCTGTATACTCAGGATGCTCCTTTCCACGTGGTGATTACCAGTTATCAATTGGTCGTACAGGATGTGAAGTATTTCCAGCGAGTGAAATGGCAATATATGGTACTGGACGAAGCACAAGCACTCAAGAGTAGCTCCAGGTAATATATGAACTGGAAACAATGTTTCCTCTCAATGAACCTTTCAAAGGAATAGCAAGATAACATAAAGATTACAAAAACTGTCAGAATTTAAAATAGATGTATGTGAGACTTCAAGTATTTAACCTAGTTAAGTATCTGTATAACTCCAATGGTGGGTGACAATGGAATTATCCTTGATTTTCCTCTTCCAAATATATAAAGCATTTAAAAAGTAATTATGGAGCAGAAGTATGCGTAGAGTACAGGACAATGAAACAAAAAGGTGTTAAATACTGTTCACCTTCTTTCCTGACTACTCATATAATTCTGCCTTGTGAACAATCTGTAGTCATTAATGTGTATTATTTCTGCTTATTCTGTTAAATGTGGTGTTTTGATTCCTCCTTCAGTGGCATTTCCAGACACTAGTGAAGGTCAGAACCTGGTGAATACTGTCAGCTGCATTAAATCCCAATCTTAGTCACAATACTCTGTGCCAGAATGTTTTCTCTTTATTTCCGAGTAATAGATTTGTGCATCTTTACTTCTCTAATTGCTTTTTCTTAACATTTCCCCAAGTTGCCACTATTCACATCAAATCTCTATTTCTGTCAGTTGAGGACTGCTTTGTATGCAGATTTGTTCAGACTGAAGTCTGCCTCTTCAGCATTCTTTGGAAATTGCCCCCTTAAGATTGTAAAGTACAGCTCAGCACTCCTTCTACAGTTGCATATGGACTTAGTGTTGTAAAGTGTGAAAAATACACAATTCGAATTGATAATAACTGTTTCTTTTGGAAAGTTAATTATTTTGATGACAAGATTGTGATTTTATTATTAATTAGTAGCATTTGTATTAAAAGTGAGTTAAAAACATACTTAAATAAAATAAATGATGCACATTTATTTCTATTTTGTAAAAGGCTACTTCCTCCTGTAGTTGCCTTTAGAAAGATTGGGTGGTAACTTTGGTAGTTTTACCCAGTGACATCCAAAAAAACATCTGGGAAGGTTACTAGAAGCAGTTGTCTTAAAATTCCTAGCATTCATGTTCTTAAAAAATGAACAGGAAAAAAAAATAAACAATTCTAATGATTTATTTTTTTCTCAATTTTAATCATCAGTGTTCGCTGGAAGATCTTACTACAGTTCCAGTGTCGAAATAGATTGTTACTGACTGGGACCCCAATCCAGAACACAATGGCCGAGGTATTCAGGAACTCACAAGAGCTGACTTTTCTTTATCAGGGAGTATATCCTAAATATCTGTGAAGAGTTGAGAAACCTGTTGCATTTGTGTGGTTGTGGGATCGTGTTTGAATCTCACCACTGGCAAAAAAATATGAAATCAACTCTGGGAGGGGAAAATTTGGAAGTGTGCCTGGCATTCAGATAACAGTAAAACTCAAGGTAGCTGATGGTTAGTAATGCCTAAGTTATAGGATAAAATAAAATTTAATTCTAGTAGCTTTTTCTTCTGTTGGCTGAAATCATTATCCTATATTTCTCACTGCTTCTGATGGTGTTGATATATCTGGCGGGGGAGAATATGTCAGAGGTGTGAGTTTGCCATGTCTTGCAATCTGCTAAAGTGATTCTCTTGCACTCATGAAGAGCTGCAAGAGATTGGGATCCCCATTTACCTTGTCCACAGTAGGATGACTTTTGCTGATAGATTATTTTTCCTTTCCTTTCTAGCTGTGGGCCCTGCTGCATTTTATCATGCCAACTTTGTTTGATTCCCATGAAGAGTTCAATGAGTGGTTTTCTAAGGACATAGAGAGCCATGCAGAGAACAAATCCGCCATCGATGAGAGTGAGTGCTGTGTGAAATTACAGTCGTTTGTATATGAAAAATTTGTTGCCTTTCCCAATTACCAGTGGATAAAATTTCTCTCACTTTGTGTATGAGGAATGCCTTATAAAGCAGAGGGTACATGGATTGGAACATTGTGGCTTATGGTCCAAAGTTTATGTTGAAATTTTTTGTAATGCATCATGTGTAATGAAAAGAAAAATGTGGTGAAGGTGTTGACTTGATACTTGTCTCTAATATTCCACCTTCCCAACACAAGAGAAAAAAATATTTTAAATGTTTGTAAGTTTCTGTAGAGCACATAATCTAACAAGCCTTGCAAGTATGTTACAAGCTCTAAAAATTACGGTAGAAAGCACTAAATACCTTTTGAGCTTCAGGAGAGAAGTTTAAAAATCATCTGCTGGAAAAAAAATAAAGGATTCACAGTAAATTCCCGGGGATAATTATATTGAAAAATATAGCTAGATAAAATAGGTGATTTGTAATTGGAGTAGACAGAAGACAGCACAGTTGAAACTTGCCACAGAAGTAAAGGTTTTAAGACCTTAACTCTGACTTTAAACCTTAACTCTGTGCTGTAAGAACTCATATGAGGAGAAATAAGTGAGCAGTAAGGGGCTTCATTTGTAGTAGAAAAAAATACAGTTTTCTTCTTCAGCGAAGTAATTGTTCCTGTTTCACTATGTTCCAGACCAGCTATCCCGCTTGCACATGATCCTGAAACCTTTCATGCTGAGAAGAATCAAGAAGGATGTGGAAAATGAACTGTCAGATAAGGTGAGAAAAAGCATTTATATTTAGAGTATTTCAACTTTATTTTCATAGCTGTTACCTAGTTTTTATAGGCTCATTTGTCACTCTCCATACCTGAAATTTGGTTGTGGACTTTACACAGACCTTACATTTCTGGCATCACATTCCAGCAATCTCATTAGATGTGAATGTAACTTAAGAACCCCTTAATTGATGATTTTTTTTATCTAGGGAAAATATTTTGTTCGCAGTTGCAAATAAAAAGTCTTTAAGCTGGGTTAAACTGACAGTAACATCAGAAATGGAAGTAAAGGGGATTGATACAGCAGTGATTGGCTGGCCCCTGTGAAAGATTGGGCATGGATTTAAGATTGTTTCTGCTTGCTTGTACTGAGCAAGATAGGCATATTGGCAATATCATACTCTTTTCTCTTAGTGTCTTAATTTTTGTGGATGTTAGCGATGCTGGATGGGCTTGTGGACAACTTGTGCCCAGGTTTTGGGACTACTGGCAGAGAGGCATCAGCTTTGTTCTGATGTACTTGTTAGTTTTGAAACTGGAACTCTTTCCACAGACACTGTTATTATGTGATCTATTAGTTGTCTTTGTCATGGGTTCCTGACACTTGTTCAAGATGACTCCAGATAGGTACCGTTTAACAGTAGAATTGGACAAAATTTAAGCTGTTAATCTGCAAATTTCATGTTTTCAGAGGTTCTTAAGACTCTGTTGACTTAGTTGCGTTAATGTTTTTGTAAAGGTCTATCTCCTAAGGCTTCCAAAACACAGTTGTTGCATAAGTGCTTCTCAGGCTGGATCCTGAAATACAGATAAAAACGCAACTGCCAGTATATGTATATTTTTTTGAGAAAGTTAATTTTTCCTTAATATGCATTTTCCCTGCTTTGTTTGTACTGATGTGGTCATGTTCCATTTCAGAGAGAGAAAAAGCTAAAACTTCATAACTATTTTGCAGATTGAAATTCTTATGTACTGCCAGCAGACAAGTCGACAGAAGCTCTTGTATCAAGCTCTGAAAAATAAAATCTCTATTGATGACCTCTTGCAGTCCTCAATGGGCACTACGCAGCAAGCGCAGAACACCACTAGTAGTCTCATGAATCTAGTCATGCAGTTCAGGAAGGTAAGGCTTTTTAAAGTAATAATTAACAAGCATGTTCACTCATTAGCTCAGCACTAAAATAGGGCTTCTAGAAAACAAACAAACAAAAAGCATGTCATACACATGCAGATTTGTGTTCAGTTCTCTTTCTGGTACAGTGCAGCATGATGTTGGAGTAGAAGAGCTTCTGCCAAATTCTGCAAGCATCTGCCAACTTTTGGTTCCAGATTGGTTGTCGAAGTCATCCACTTGGGAAAAAGATGTGGAAGCTGTGAATTGAATAGGAAAAGATATGATTCAGTGTTAAATTAGAACTAATATACTAAAATAGCTGTGAAATACTAGCCAATATTAATGGGATCAATATTCATAGTTGATTTGGGATGTAGATGCTGCATCAGACGAAATTCATCCCTTCCTAATGTTTTCATTTTCTTATAGGTGTGCAATCACCCAGAGTTGTTTGAGCGTCAGGAAACTTGGTCTCCATTTCACATCTCCCTAAAGCCATACCAGATTTCAAAGTTCATCTACCGTCATGGACAGATCAGGGTCTTCAACCACTCACGGGACAGGCAAGCCAACTCCACTTCCTCTCCAGCTTAATATATTTTGTAGTATTATTTAGATTTATTTTAGCTTTGTAAGCACTAATTAACTTCTTTACCTGATGTACTTGAATGGTGTTAGCCAAGCAATGCATTCCTGGTTTTCTTTCGTTTATTCAACTGTTAAACCTCAGATATCTGATGATCCTTCTTAGTGGAATCCTGAGCATCAAACATCCCTTTGATTGAATAAGAAAGTAAGGAAAAGGAATTTATAGTTGTTGCTGATGATGTGTAATAGAACAACCTTTAACAGAATTCTAGAAAAACACTGGTTTCCCTTCAGTGATTTTTCATGTTTAAGGAAGCTATCAGTATCTGCCCGTTGTGACATGATACATTGCGAGCATCTACTTGTGTGTTGACAGCTTTTAATGCTTACCTTGATTGAGTGCAAGCCACCTGAGTGTAGTTTGCTGTTTTCTCTGACTCTAGCAATTCCTGATAAATGTTTTTTTGATTAAATTATGAGAAATGCTCAGGGCAGAGATGCGAAAGACATGTTTGAAGATGAGCCTAACTATTCTACTGCATAAAATGCAATCCCAAAGCAATGGTGTCTCTGAGCATCAGATTAACATTAGTGCACGTGAACTGATGATGCCAGGCAATTCCAAACATCCAGAGTGCTGGCATACTTATCATAACGAACTGAATTACTGGTTACTCTGTATTTTTTTGTTGTCTATGTGATTGAATGTTACATGTATTAGCACCTTCTGAGTGTTTTTGTTTGTTTTGTTGCTTTCATTTTCAGGTGGTTACGGGTTTTACTTTCGCCATTTGCACCAGACCACATCCAGCAGTCTCTCTTCCATAGGAAGGGTAAGTAAGAGAAGTAACCCAGTTTACTGAGAAGTAAGCTGGGTTAAATACTCATTTGTGTGGTGTAATACGTGTTATTCAAGGGGAGAACTGAAAGGCCAGATCAGTCTGTCCTCTGTGATAATCAGATTAGAACTTGTTAGAATTCTTTTAGCCTTTGTATTTGAAGGGAAGTCAGCACGTATATATCATTTCCTCAGTAAGGAAAGGATGGAAGTAAGTAGAAGAATATTCTACAGACAAGTTCAATCACTGCTTAACCCTACTTCAGTTTCTTGTTGTATTTCCTCTTCTCTTGTTTTAGCTTACTTTAAGGGATTAATGCTGCCTCTTTAGTCAAGTGTGAGTTTTTCAGATTCAGAGAAATCTTGGATTAATTTTAGTACCATCTATTGTATGTTACACTGCCAATTTCTTTCAGTTAAAAAGTAGGAGAATGTAAATGATCTGGGATCTAATTGATGAGCAGAAAAGCATATAATTAACTTTTATTGATAAATATAATTCATCGTTATAGATTATTTGATTTTTTTTCGCTAAAAAGAGTGAACTAGATTGCTCAGCTGCTTTAATGGGGAAAATTTGAGGAGAATAAAGCAAGAGAGATAATGGCTGCATTGCTATGCTGAAGCCTCTTAGAGTGGACCTATTCAACTATGCAAACATATTTTCAAGTAAGAAGAACCAGATGCAACAACAGGAGTCTGCACTTGCCTATAACTCTCTAACTTTGGTGTGTCTTGCTGATTATTCTGGTCTATGTTTGTTTTGGTATTCATAATAGACTTCTTCTTGAGTACCTTCTCTGGCATAACATAAAAGGAAAATAATTTCAGAGATACAATATTTGTGTAGAAGTTAAACATAAAAAGTTATGAATGGTATTGGGAATACAGGACACACAGATGGGCCTGAAAAGCTTTCTTGATTAACAGTGGAACATATCTTTCCAGCTCCCTGCTTCACTGCAGCGTTTCCATCATCTTCACCCTATCTGATCCATCCTTATGCCCACACTCACTCACGATGCCCTACCAATTCCTACTTCTCCTTCCCACACGTTTGACTCACTGGCACAGTGAGAAGGAACATGTTTAGCAGGCTGACCTGATGTTAGTATCAGCTGTCTAGGAGATATTTGATGGCAATAGCAAACATACAACTGCCTGTTGATTCCTAGTAGGTCAAATAAACCTGCTTAGTTGTTGCATGTGTTTCTGGCATAGAATATGTCAGTCTTTGTAAATATCCTTCTCTTGCCCATACTGGAAAATAAACTGAAACTTAGAGACAGGGGAACAGCAATTAGGATGAAATTTTCAGTATTTCTAAAAGATCTAGGTTCAATTAGGCTCTCCTGTTTATTTGTCTAGATTTTTCTTATTGTAGAGAATGTGTATGTTGCATAGAATTTACCACTATTGAAATACATTCATTACTTTCAATTATGAGTTTCTGTGCAATGTCTTGGCCTAACTCGTTTTTTTGTGACATAGGCATCAATGAAGAAAGCTGTTTTTCTTTCCTCCGGTTTATTGATGTCTCTCCAGCAGAAATGGCAAACCTCATGAATCAGGGACATTTAGCCAGGTGAGGACAACTTTTTATCTTTTATCTCTCTTATTAATTAAAGGAATAGTACAGGTGATATTAGAGGCATCTCTGTAAACCCGCGTTTTCTGTGCCTCCTAATACTTATCACCTATCTATCATTAACATAATAACTTTTAGAGTTTCCTGCAGGCATAGGACACCATTATACATGTTTTTCTCTGTCAGAGAAATTCTCTGTTAAAATTATTTTATGTTCCATATATACAAGGTGGTCAACGGACAAGAGAGGAGTTCGGTTAAGGTCACACTGTAGGTTGCTGGTATTAAGCACGGGATCCAGACTTCTGAAGGCTGGTTTATTGTAATGCTTACCAATCGCACTTGAGCGTATGTTTAACACACAGCTTATGCACTGATAGTTGTTTTTCAGCTCCAAGCCATATTGTCTCTTTTCTGCATGTTCTTAATACAGAATGGATTTCCAAGGTGCAGGCTTAGGATGGTGGCATTGTGAGTTGTCTCGTCTTGGAAAGTGAAGTGATCTGTTTAAGCTAGTGTATACTCCACAAGTGACAGTACTCTGACTAACATTCAGTAGATATTGTAAAAAAAATAAGCTTAAAAGCAAGTCTTTATCAATAAAAGTGTTTTCTTTAGGGCTTTGTAATATTCTTTCATCATTGCAGTTATTTTGGACAGCTCCTTTTTCATCTGTGTTTTAACTGCAGTACAAATTGCTCTTTATCTGAGCTTTGTGATAAATTCTGTCTTCATTATATAGGTTGCTATGAATAATATGTATAATTTATGGAGAAGTCAGTGCAATTTTAGATAGTAATGGCTAAATCATGCTTGACCCTTTTAAATGAAGTGCTTCAAAATGTATTCTAAGTTAATCATATAGAATCAATTAAGCCACTTCAGAAAAGATGAAAATAATAGTAATATAATTCGAAGATGTCTAGTAAAAAAAAAAAAAAGTATTTCCCAGAAAATTGTAAGCCTGAATTTCTGGAAAAAGAAATGTTTGTGTCAAATGGAATTAGGTTGTTATATAAATTTAAGCCTTTCTTTCACAAAGAAGTGAGTAAATGTATCTACTGTGTTTTATTTCAGATGGTTAGCTCTTTTCCTGTCTCTGAAAGCCTCCTACAGGCTCCATCACTTGCGTTCTTGGGTGGAACCAGAAAGAGAGAAACAGCAGGGCTCACATTGTCTAAAGAACAAGGATTTCTTGCTTGATGTAAATTTCCCACTGTCTTTCCCTAACTTGCACAGCTGCACTTTGCTGCAGGTAAGCAAAATTTCTTTTATCTGGAGACGTTAGCAAATCCTCAGGAGGGAGGAATGCTCAGAAACTTTCCATCCTTACAAAATGGATGAAAACATAAACTTTTAAACAAATTGATTTTATTAGTGTGCTCTCTTATCTGTTGTATAGAACCATTCAGGTTGGAAAAGACCGCTAAGATCATCTAGTCCAACCTTTAATCAAATACAGGTAATGAAGTTTGGGGTGCTGAACAGAAAAGTGATTTGACTGCTGTCTTTCTCCTCTATAGTGATATATTTCAAAACTTGTTATGTAAAAATAAACTAGCTGAATTAGAGGCCTTAAAAATACTACTTCAGTAGAACTAGATGCATGATTTGTCAGGGATGAATTCTAAATGTAAGCTTAAGATTTTTTATTTTTTTTTCTACATGTAAGATGCTTATTTTCAGTCCGAAATAAGTTATTTTCTCAAATTCAATACATTGTTGCAGCAACAGGGATAAGCAAAGACTTCAGTAGCGCTTCCGAGGTAATGAACAAGAATTATCAATGGTTGTCTTTCTATTCTGATACTTGCTTCTACTGCTGGCTCGTAAATTCCGAATGTGTTCATCTTACTGTGTAATGCAAGGTCATTTTCTCTAAGCCTTTGCCTAGGGTGCGTGTGACTCCTTTGTCTCCTTTGTGACTCCTTTGTCTCCTTTTGACTCCTTGACTAAATTGTTGTTGATCTCCTGAGTTGTAACTGCATCAACTTATTTCATTGGAAAGGAAGTTCACAAAAAGAGTAGCACAGGATCGGTAAGCATTTGGGGTACAGTTGAAATTCTCCTTTAGTGGCAGTTAGCATACATACAGTTAAAAAAACATCATTTCTGAAACAGTGAGATCTTGCCAATTTTCTCTGGGGAATATTGCTTCTCTTCACGAGGCTGGAAAGGGAAAGGAGATAGCCAGAATTCAATTGAATAGCGTGTAGAGGAAGTTGAAGATGTATAAGCAGTAGGAAAGCAACCTTGGGCTTGGTGTCATGTTTTGCAGTGTTAACAGCAAAGCCAACAAAATGAGTCCTAGTTGTCAAACAAAGAACAAGCCAACTGAGTGTGTATGCCAGTTAACTCTGACTGTGCTGGTGTTTAAATATTCTGTAATTCTTTATCTAGCTTGTTGAAATGTCTATGCTGTATGGATTTCCTTGCAATAAATAAATAAATATGTATGAAGATTACATTCAGCCATTTCTGTGCTGCCTGTAATGCTTGTATCTCTGAAACTATACTGTGGCTGTGTGCTCTCATGGGTATGGCCAAGGAAAACTTGTGTGTTGTCATGAACATTGCAGCATAACAGTAAAGGAGATGGTGTCACTGTATGTGCTTACAGAAGGTAGCGTTCATTTTTTCACATGTAGAAAGACAATCTAGGTCTTTATATGTCCTTTGGGTTAGTTTATGTAAATATCAGAATGAAAATCATCATGTTTTCTTACAGAACAGGTGGTTTTACATTACAGATGACAGTTGTAGAATATGCACATCCATCTTTTAATACTAACAATGAAATGAAAAGCAAGTGACTCTCCTGCAGACCCACCTGTACCACAGCCTGGCAGGTCTTTATCATATATATATATGTTTCCAAATAACAAATTTGGAATTACCTGTGTCTCTGGGAGTCCCAGTGATGTTACTGTTTTAACTCATGTGGCTTTTATACAAAAAACAGCCAGCTGAGGAGTAAATTTCATCAATTTGGGCAATACAGTGTACTTGTGATAACCCTAGTGAATCTGAAGGAAGTTTAGCCCTACAAGTACAAAGGATTCCTTAGAACTTTTCTAACCTTCATTATAGACAAATTACTATCTGAAGTCACTTTAAAATAAGGTATGTATGCACAATTGTTTGCATAGCTTATATATAGAATGTCTTAACATGTGCAAAACCAGGAGAGTTGAAAAACAAGTAGCCCTGCACGTCTTTCTTTTAACAGCACACATCATCATGAGTGTAAATGAATTCTGTTTTTTATCTTGGCCCAAGAAAGCTTCAGTGTAAAATTTCCTGAGGCTTCATCTAGGGCTTTGTAAGATAGTAAAATGGAAAGAAACTTGCAGTGCAAAATTCTTTGAGGCTTCATTTAGGGCTGTGCAAGATAGTAACATGTAAAGAGTGAGGAGGGGGAAAAAACAGAGGAAAAAGGAAATGGTATAAATCTGGAAAGGCTTTTCTTAACTGCTCGGATCAGCATTTCCGATATAAGAGGCAAACTACAAAAATAAGTCAGTAGACAAAAAAAAGAGAAACTTTTAAAATGGATCTCTAAAATTGAAGTAACATCTGTCTAAAGATGGTATGATTTTCTTCACGTAAGCACAGAAATGCCTCAGTGTGAAGGCTCTTCATTCCCCTTAGCACCTTCACATGTGTGTATTAGTTTGTATATGCTGAGTTAAATTAACATGAAATCTGCTGAGGTGAACCCTTTTCTCTTTTGCTTTCCATTTTCTTTCTGTAAAAACTTAGAAGTGTTAACAAGCTTAAGACAGTTCTGGTAGCCATAGCCCATATTTTTGTGCAGCCCCTTCTGCACTGTAGGAAAGCCTCTTTCAACAATTACTTTCACTGCATGGTTGCAGTAGACGTGTACGTTCATGTTTGTTTTAACAGTCCTCTTCGTAGGTGCTTAGCTTTGTTGTACTAAGGCATATGATCCATTTGAGAGCTGTGCCTGTGTTCTCCTCTGTAACCTTATCCATGCTTTTCCATGTGTGTGACTGAGCAAGCTGCTTTCCACTGTCCCTGCTATATCTGGTGTCTGCTTTGTTCATGAATGCTTAATGGCTCTGTATGTCAGGGCATTCACAGGGGGATGTTTCCCATGATTTGTGCACAGGAAGCTGAAAAGTAGATTTATGCCCCTGTGCAAGAACTGCTTCTAATACCATGCATATATAAAAATAATACTTTTCTCCTATTTGGGGTGCCTCCTTGGAAGTTTTCCCTTTGTTTCTTCCTGTGTAATTCTAGTTGGGCTGGAGCCATCTTTGACTTTTTGATGTTGGCTTCCAAAAGAGAATTAAATAACAAATTTGCATTCCTTTGCAAGGTTTGGAATTGCAGTTTGTTAGCTTTCTCTCTATCCATTTCTTGTTCCTTCACCTTCCAAGAAATGAAGGTAACAAACCCCTCTAACAACCACCAGCAGTATACCAACTCTTGCGCTGATAAGATGTAGTGGAAACCTCTTGTGACTACATGCAATGCCGATTCTTACCATAAAATCAGCTCTATCCCCTCTATGTGGGCCTGGGAAGAAAGTGGCTTTAACCTGAAGCAGCTCTTCTGAGCCTGTCTAGTAGCTTGCTGTTGCCAAGGGGTCTTTTACTAGGGGGTGGAAAGGATCACAAAAGTAACATAGGGTGGAGGAGCAAGGGTTTGTTTTCATCTTGACCAGGTTTTTAATACGTAGCCAGCTATGCCAACAAGAAGAAGGAGCTCTGCAGGGGAGGGAGTGAACATAGGAACCAGTTGCTGCTTAAGGCAGCATTACTGGTAAAGAATTGCCAGCTGAGTAAGTGCCTGTGTTTGGGATCAGTTCACATTAACCAGCGTGGCCCAAGCTTTGACTTGTGCTTTTTAGCTCTGCTGAGTGTCAGTGAAAGTCTATTGTCAGCTTTTTCTGTTCCCACCTCTTAGAGGAGCAGATGTTCAGTCAGAGGATCGGAACTTTCTTTTTGCTCGACCACAAGTGGCACTGGTAGCAGCTGAAAGATATGCTTATGTGCTGGGATTGACTGATTGTATTGCATAGGTGGTGCTAGCACATATGTACAGTAAGAGTATTTGTCTCCCTTGTCAGGAGATTACAAAAGATTATGGTCATCTCTTGCATATACTGTAATCCTCATTAGACAATTTGCCTTTTTTTTTTTTTTTTGAACTGTTAACTAACCATATCAATATACAGGTCTGCCCACGGTGTATTAATTTTAACTAGTGGCCTCACCTGTATGCTAGCCATCTGCTTCTCGTCCAGTGCATTTACATCTGGAAGTAGAAAGGGCCAAGAATGTGTGGTCTCTAATAGGCTACTGCTGTGGATGTTTGCATGTTTTCTAGCATTTTTGACATGCAGTGGATATACACATTTTTGTGTATGAGATGATATACATGTGGCTTGATGTTTAGAACTTCAGACACTGCAATTTTGGAAAATTGGGAGACTCTGGAAATCAAAAGTCTCATGAAATTAATTTTGGTACATTAGGAGCTGGGGCAGAACAATATGGAAGCTTTAGGTGTTGCTTACATTTTACCGAAGTGAACTGCTAAAATTGTCATGAAGACAGCAGGTAGTTTATCTCTTAATGTTTCTTTTTGATTGCTTGTTTCCTCTAGAATTCAGAATAATGGTCTCGTGTTCTTGCTGTCATAATTATGTATAATATAACAACAATTGGTTGATATCAATATAAAAGAGAATAAAAACTAAGTAGCAAGAATGGCTTAGTCTATAAGCAGTTTACTTCATTGCTTGATGTGGATATTCACAATAAAGAAGGAAATACAGTAACTGATGCAAGCAAAGAAAATCTAGTTTTGTTTTCTGTTACTTTTCTGTGTAGAATTGAGCATCCTGAAATAACTTCCCTCGATTTAAACTGCAATGTCAATGAAGTACCCTCATTTGTCACTAGAGATGATCAGTGTGTTCTCCTATATCAAAAGGACATTGATCCTCTTGCAAATTCCAAGTTTTACACATGGGTATGCTCATCTGCGTCAGTAACCATGCCTGCACCTTGGAAGTCTTTAGGATAAAATTCAAAGCCATTTTGCACCGGAAGAGAAAAAAAGGTTGGAAAAAATGAAAGTACAGAGATACCAGTCCAGTGTTACTTAGTGTTACTTACTTTTTTCCTTGCCAAATTTCATTTTGACCATGTTTTTGAATAGATAAAAGAACAGCCAGAAAATGGTCTGAGGGTCGGATCTATTAGAATATTAGAAAAGCTAAGGTTAAAGGGTTCAAAAAAGGAAAAACTTGTTTCTAGTTCCAACAGAGCATAAAGGCAAATATGAATATGAACTATTCTGATTTCATCCATTGCAGGATTTCTGATAATTGCGCACAGATCTGTACATTGTTGCTGCAGAAGATACATAGGGTTTCCTCTTTCCATGAGAAACACTTGGTGAATGTTCTTTTTTTGTCTTTTTCATAGGTGGTTACAAGATTTGAGAGTTTTTCATTACAGACAAAATAACTTATTAATTTTAATTTTGTTTTTAGAACCTTGTGTTCAGTAGCCACTGTAAAGCAGTTACTGGCTATTCAGATCATGTCATACATCGAAGGAGATCAGCTACCTCATGTGTACGGTGCTGCCAGGTGACTGAGCTGCCGTCCTTCCTGTGCATAGCCAGCCCACGGGTAAGTCCAAGTTAAGTTGTAAATTATGTATTTTCTATTGTGTTTTAAATCTTGTTAGAATTGTGTCTTAGGAACAGGATGATATATTACTTTCTTTTGGTTGGGTAAAATTGTTGTGAGGATATCCTTTTGCTACTGTATTCTATAGTGCTTTTTTAAAAGGGAAGTCACTTCATAGGGGAAATGACTGCAATGGGTACTGAAGGGAAAAGGAAAGTTGTGAGATGCACCCAACAGGAGTTATTCTGAGATACGTAGATTTCACTTTCTCTCCTAATACCAAAAGCAGTAAAATTGTAGAAGAGATTGTGAAATAGATTTTTTTTTTTTCCTCTATATAATCTGAAGGGGGTGTAGGTATGATATAAATTGATTGGGATGATTGTTTGGTCAACTCTGATGACAAAGGGGGCTGAGGACTTTTTTTGAAAAGGATGTTCAGTTTCTCTAGTTGCATGAGCTTATGCTCCAAAAAAGAAACACTAAAGGACTGAGTTGACATTTCCTAAATCTTCTGGGTATTAAGAGGTATTGCTTGGAATTATCTATCAACTATGAACCAAATTTTGAAATTACTTTAGCTGAAGTTTCCTTGGCTGACACAAGAGACCCTCATAAGTTTATGGCTATTGTTTTAATTCTGTGTTGCTAGATCTTGGCAAAGCTGAACAAAATGTACTTATGATTCAAATCTGGGCTTGAATCTACCATTTGTCATCATAATAGATAAGCATATCTATAGAGAGTTGCCACCTTCAGAATAACCTTTTATAAAAAATGAGGTTCTGACCCATGCTCTCGCTAAAAGATAAATCACTGAACACTGTTTCTCCTAATCGCCTGGATGAACATCAGTTTTGAGGAAACAGCTAAAAGTAAGATAAACATGCGCTGGATGCCACATTGTGCTAGATTTTATAGTATGCTGGGTGAGATATAAAGTTCTGCAGGAGTCTGTGGCTGCTGGTCACATCCTTGGTCCTGTTAAGAACAGGAAAGCTGAAGCTGTGCACCACAGCTGTGTGTAGTTAGTTTGGCAGATTCCCCTCCCCCATCCCCCAGATTTTTCTTTTTCTTTACCATGTTATTATGTGCTGTTCTCAGCTTAGTGTGGTAAATTAAGTAATGTAAATGATCAATTCCAAGTCAATTCCAAGTCAACAAACAATAATTAATATAATAGGCTTGTCTTACATTGCTTCATGCTCAAATAAAAAACTTTCTCTCTCCTGCAGGAAATAATTAGTCTTACATTTTTTTTCCCATATACTGTCACATACCCAGGACTCTCCTGGTTAACCCCCTGCTCTTGAGGGAAAGCCCTACCTTAATTGAAAAGTGGGTGTCAGTGGGACTAAGAACGAGGACATCTGCTTCCAGTTACTTTGAAGTAATATCAGGCCAATAAAATCCCTATCATTTAAAGAGGAATTTTAATGCTACTTATATATACAAAACTAGGTCAATAGCAGAAGACTTTTATTGCCGGACCATCCAGATGTTAGATTCTTTAACCCATACTGATGTTGTTGCTGCATCTTGATCAGATGTGGCTGCATGTATGTATAATATCTTGGCATCTGAAGAAGGATGTATGTCACCCAGGACTGCTTATCACCTATATACTGCTCCTTGAGCTGAATTCATAGCCTTTAGTTCTAGGGGCCAGGAACCCAACTTTTTCCAAAGTCTCATACTGCCTCCTGGTCACAACATGCTGCCTGGTTCAAGGACAAGCAGTTACTCTGAAAGCAAATTGTAGAAATCCCTTCTCCTTCAAATTTCAATCCTTTGATTTGTCACTCTTTGTGCTCAAAATTGAATTACTTCTGAAGAATGTGTTGAATACTGCCTATACATTATGAAATGAAGAGAGGGGTCAGAAGGCTGGGTTTGAAGGGGAAGGGAAAGTCAAGGAGAGATTCTATTTGACATTTATTCAACTGAATAAAAGTTACTTGTTTTTGGCTTGGCTGATGTGGAAAAATGATTAAGTGCAGGCATGGCTTTTTGTTTCTAGGAATACAAAGACTTAATTTTACGCTTGTTACAAACTTTTGGCAGGAGTGTGCAAGACCTGAAATAGCAGAAAGAGCATGTATGTTCTCAGAAACTATAGCCTTCTGTTGTTTGACCTGTGATGAATTTTGGGAAGTTAATGGAGCGAATGATAGAAATAGGAGCGTATGTTTATGTAGCAGCTATTGGGGTGGGGGGGACTATCGGAGAGGGGGTTATTTAGCATTGTAGTTTTCTTTCTGTAGGGGCTGTTTTCCTGAGTACAGATAGGCCTAAATTCCCCCAAAATAAGTTGGAAGATGGATCTTGTATTCTCGTTTAGAAGCTGATTTATTAATTTCAAAGTAATATGGCTTGATTTAGGTTAGCAGTTTAACAGAGCCCAGTGTGTCACAGGTATTGCAGGGAGAAGTGGTTTGGGGAATCTCATAATGTCTGAAGGATTAACTGTGTGGAGATAAGTGTAGGAAATGTTTTAAAATTACTAAGCTACTGAATTCAAGGTGGTAATACATTCATATATCGCTATCACCCTAATTTTGGATATACTTCTGAGCCATGACTGTTACATTCTGTGGATTTGCTAAGAATATGTTGATAAAGGACAGGTTAGTACTAAGGAGTGTGTCCAACCTTTTACTACAAGTAAAACCACAAAAACAAAACTGAAACAAAAAAAATTCTTCATGGCAAAAGGGTCATGGTAAGAGTAGGAGCACGAACAAACTTAAATGGAAGACTTTTTTGACCTGTTTCAGAATGTTTTTTTTTTTTTTTTTTTTTTTTTTCATGTAAGGCAATGTAAAAGATGCAGAGCTCTGAATTAGTGTGTGTGCGCATTAAAAAAAAGTGGAGCTGACAGTGAAAATGGTCTGATGTTCTCAGATGTTAGTCAGTGTCACACAGGTGTTAATCCTTCCTGTGTGGGAAGTTTTGTTCGTGTTAATGCAGAAGCTGCACTGAGGCAGAGTTCATCTCAAGATTGACTCCTAATAGTTCTTCCTTTAGGTGAGGTATTACAGATTGCCAGTGCTTGGAAGAGTGTTTGTTCCAGGCTATCTAGTAAAGAAATACAAACAGAAATGTGATGGTTAATAGTGTCCTTAAAGGAAACAATGCAGTTCTCTACCATAGTTTGCAGTGGTCATCACTGTAGAGGCAGTAAGATTTGAACTGTAAATTGTGAGAGGTTTTGCCCTCACACAAAAGACAGTCTTACACTGTGACTGCAGGTGGCAGTACAAGATAGCATCAGCTCCAACACCATATAGTGAGTGGTGGAGATGTGTACAAAGCCTTACTTAACGCAGTGCCTTTCACTTTGCAGTGTTGCATGCGACTGCATGTAGACCTATAAGCTATCCTGGTATAAAAATAGCTCTTGGCATCTTGCAGATCAATGGCTTTACAATTGTTGCTAAGACTCTATGCTTTTTTGGTTTTGTTTCAGTATGTCCTATAATTGTACTGGTGAATCTCTTTAAGCAAGAGATTGTCCCTTGCAAAGGTAACTGTTAGCAAGATGAATTTATTCTTATGAGAAGAGCTCCCATAAACCAGGAGTAGACCACAGGCTACCATCAAGAAGATCTTGCTTAATGTCTTTTTACCTTGTGTTAGCTGGTGTATGTCCAGAAAGGAGTAGCTAGCATCTAAGCAGGCAGCCTGTCCTGAGGTATGGGATGCTCCATCACACAGTTCTAAAGAGCAGTATGTAAAACTGTTGCTGTTTAAACAGTTTCATTGCTTAGCATTTGGTTAAGCCATTAGAAGGTTTTTATTGGCATGCTATAATGTTATATATATTATTCTCAATAGGTAGCAGTCAGTTGCATCACACCAGAGTAAGCTTGAACAAGAAATTCTTCCCCCCTCCAAAACACAAAAGATGCAATAGTAAGGTGGTTCTTTCACTGCACTTAAAGTTTCAGTTGTCCCATTATCAAATTCCCACACCTTCTCAATTCTCAAGAAGCTCATCTGCTTACTGTTCAGCATCAAGCCCTACAGATTCCCCTAGTATTTCTCATTATGCAGCTCTGCTGGCTTTTTTCAAATGTGAAAACTTTCACAACTGATTTCTGCTGTGCTCCATTTGTTAAATAAATGCTTTTTGTAATCTTCTAGGTAGCGTGCTCATTTTCCACAGTGTTAGGACTAATGAGAATGCTTGTAACTTAGTTGCACCTACCTGGATGATTTTTTTTAAAATTTTACTTCTGAAATAAAAGCAACAATGACTTCTAAAGTAGTAACATATTTGATTCCTATATTAGTGAGGTAACCTATGAAATACTGCAAATTTATAAGTTCTCCATTTAAATTCCATGCTGTTAGGTTAACTACATAATATTAAATTTTAGCTTAATTTTAAGTGAGCTTGCAAAAAAATTACTAAGTCTTTTGATAGAACGTGAAAGTTTCTACTCTCCTTCTTTTGTATATACCGCACAATGTTAGCCCAAAACAGACTTCCATTCAGAAAAGATAGGAAGAAGTTGGCAGTCTGCATATTATTGAAAAGATTTTTGTTAGTGAATTGTTATGTATTTATGTTTGAGTGAAAGTGGTGGTGTATTTCCTTTGGGATCATATGGTTTATCTCTGGGTGAAGTATTTTAAGAAAAAAAACAGCTCAGTAGGCTGTCTGGTGTGTGCCTTGGCTTTGTCAGTTACTCTTGTGGCTTTCATTACTTCATTGACTTGGAGAGATCTCTGCTAGGTAAGTACTTGATTGTGAAGGGCAGAAATTAAAATAAAATAAAAAGAAATATAGGCAAAATGCAGCAAGGATACTATTCTTCTGCTCTCGGCTTTGCTATCAGTTGTGTAGGAATTGGCACAAAACACTATATCAAAATGCAAATGGTCTGTCTTATCATTCATGAGGCTTTTTTGTGGGGTGGAAAGATGATGCATCTTCCCTTATTGTAAACCAGTTTAAGGTTATTTCTATTTGTACACATCAGTAATTATTTGGCTTTTAAAATTTGAACCACTGAGAAGGTAACTGAACTGGGAATTTGGGGAAGGGAATGAGGGCAACCTGAATAAGAATGTCAATTATGATTTTACTCGTAGGTAACAGCTGTGCCACTGGAGTTCTATTGCAACGATCGAAGCGCAGAATATGAGCGCAGGGCACTAAGGGAAGGAGGAAGTCTTGAAGCAAAGCAGTGTGTAGTCAATGGAGCCCCTGAACTAGCAGCTGACTGGCTGAAGCAGTGCTCCCAGTTCTTCCCAGAATATCCGGGAGGACTGTTGGGAATCAGGCCTCAGAACGGCTGGTCTTTTATCAGGATACCAGGTAAGTTTGGAGGTTGTCATGGCAGAGAGATGAGATAAATAAGGCCATCTGCTCTTTGGAGGTCATGCTGCTTGCTTACTGTTTAGTGTTTTGCTTGCTCGTCTTAAGTGAAAATTAACCCCGGTATCTTAAAATACACCATGATTTCACATCCTTTGTCAGCAGTAAACCTCTCTTTGCATGTCAGTCTTCAAAGCCCCTTGAAAGAGGTAAATTTGATAAATAAAGTACAGTCTATTCTCACAACCAAATACTACTTTGAGGTTGGAGATAAGAAAATTGCAGGAAAAGTAATGATCATAGCTTGCCTCCCGGTGTGTTGGAACACCTTTGTATTGATCAAAGAGCTTTTGTTGATTTTCCTAGTGAAAGGATAAAGACTGCTTGTAAGCAGTCTACCAGGAGCAGGACAGGTATGGGCACCAAGTTCAGAGGAAATTTTCGTAGAAAACAAGATGGGGGATTATTGAGTTTCAGTTGAAATAAAGATGACTTGTTCATACTTCCTTGTAAAGTGAGAAGATGATACTATTGCGTAAATGCATGGTACTTTTTCCTGGAAATAGGCTAACGTAGCTAAAGATTTGCTGGAATTTGATTGCCAGTACTGCAGTGACTTTCATGGACTAGTCACAATCTAGTTGTTGGAAGGTGGTCCTGAACAGTGAACAGAATTCTGCAGAAAGCACTAGAGATTTGAGAGATAGCCAACAGGAAAAACAGCTTACACTGCCAGATCCTAAGTTATTCCCAGACCCTTTTGGGTCAAGGTTGTTTGGCAAGGGAAGTTAGTACAGTAAAAGAAAAATGGCTTTTTGCTTGCTACAGTCCGGTTTATGAGGGTACCTCATAAGTGCATGGAGTTATTTGAAGAACATGCACATTTGTACCTACCTAGTAGAGAAACTCACTTTTCATGAGTTTGCACTAGATTGATGTTCAGTGATTGATTTTGTAGTTGCCTTTCTTCAGGAATTCATGGCATTGTTTAGCAGTTACTTAGAAGATGAATCACTGCAGCAGAAAGGAGGGATAAATTAAGATATAAGATATGAATAGAGAATTGAAGAAAAGTAGCCAACATAGAATTAGAGGGCTGCTTTTTCATGAAGAGACTGATAACTTAGTCATCAAGAAAAATTTACAGAGGAATAAAGATAGGGTACAAGAAAGTTACAGGAATGAAGGAATATGTGCAAGTTTTGACAAATTGTTTTCAAAGCACAACAAAGAATCAAAGAATTTGGTTGAGAACATCATTTGGATGAGTGTTTTATGTAAACCTGGCTTCATTTGGGAAATGTTGGAGCTAAAAGTGGATGAAAAAAAGTAGTTTCATACAATTGTGTTTTAATTAGGTGTAAAGTTGCATTAAAACCTAAACTTACACTAAGAGGAGAGGGCACATACCACAAGACAGCTGTGTTTATACACGCAGAAGCAGGCATGGTGCATTACAGAAAGTGACTGACATGCTGAAGAAGCCATTTACAAGGCTGAAGTCTAGCAAGTGGAAAATGGAACCCTAGGTGTGAAGGTCCATGGTAAATAGGTGACAGGAACAAAGGGGAAACCTCTCTCTCCTAACCCTGATCTATCCTGTCCCAGACTCGGCGTTCCCAGTACCCTGGCAGCAGGCTCAGCTGCGATCACTGTGGGAATCTCTGGAGGCTTTTCCTGTTCTTTGAAAGAAAAATGGTCCTGGATTAAATGGCAGGAAGTGTCTGAGTCCTTTTAGCATCGATAAAAAGCACCGGCCTCGCTGGCTGTTTACTGTGAGAGCCAGCTAGCTCCTCACTGACCCCATTGTGCTGTGCAGACGGTCGGGAGGGGAACCAGGGGTGTCAACTGGAACCCAGACTTTATCTCTCTTTCCTCTGTATTTTGCATGTCCAGAGGCACTTTCTCATTCTCCAGAGAGCTGTGAGCCCAGCTGCAGTCATCGGCCAGTGCTTCTGACTGGGGTTATTCCAAGACATAATCATTTCTAACTGTTCTTCCCATGCCGTAGGATCCCACTGTATGTTCTTGTAGATAATTATTGTCCATGGCTAGAGGCAGGAACATTTTTCAGATTAAAAACCATAGAGTATGATTTCACAGTTACCGTCTTTTTGGTCTGGTTGTCATTTGTTTATGTCATTTGTCAGCGCTGAAAAAGATCACCAAATTGCATCCTGGGGACAGTTTCTTTGAGGTGCCATCCAGGACCTCATCTTCTGGCTGGTTTAAAATTTTAGAAGTTCATTTGATGATGCTATTTAAATAAAGAAATAAAATATATTGTTATTGGGAGCTTTCACTGATTATTAAAATGTAGAATTGCAAATTTTGGAAATCCCATTTAATATAAGAAGCCTTTTTCTTTCCACAAGGTAAAAGGGGATGAGAAATATCAAAGGGAAAAACTAGGGATGGAAGACACTTTTTAAATAATTGTGCTACTCTCTGAAGACAGTAAAGTAGTACAGTTTTTGTTACAGCTTTACAGAATTTGTCCTTTGAAGCACTAGGTGGCAGGCTTTAAGCTTGCAAAAAGTGAATTTGGAAAACACAATGGTATAAAGATAGCACACTTAAGTTGTCAGGCTAAAGTCAAACGTTTTTCTCTTCCAGAGATGACAAATCCTATTTTGTTAGTTTTGTTAATTTTGCTTTCCTCAGAAAAACCTTTCTCATCAGTGCAGCCTGCTCTGATGCTGAGGTATTAGACAAATTATAAACTGTTAACTAGTTTCAAGCTTTTCATACTGTAAAACCATCTACAAATAAGTTCTTCCCTTGTAATTTGCATTTTATTGCAACTTAAAAATAGTAACTTACACAATGGAGACCTAAGGAGCCAGCAGCAAAGGACACGCATCATTTCCAGTTACCAAAACTTAATTCTACCTATTCATGCCTGTGTGAGAAAAACTGTAGCATTTTGCTTTCGGAAACTTAGTATGTTAATCTGAGTCAGTCTAGTTTGATTTTTGAACAGTCCCTGTTTGTTCTCTCAGTTTCCTTCCAGCTTTTGGTTAATAATCATATTCATTTGTTTATCTAGACTTTCCATGTTGCTTCACTTCAAAATAACAAGTTGACCAATTAGAATAAAAGCAAAATGTCATGGTTTTATGATTTAACGGAAAGAATAACATTTCATGTCATGAACAAGGATTCTTAAATAACCCTAAGTCATTTCCATATTTGTATAATTGCCTAAGTTCAAAGCTTAGTTTTACTTAGAGGCATGCATGAAATTATTAACTATTTGTATGCAATTGAAAATAAGTTCTCTTCTAGAAAGAGTGTGTCATATGCTGTTTCACTTAATACAAATGCCAGCTTGAGTTGTGGTCTTGAATTTCCCTTACAGTATTTACTTTGCTTGGCTCTCCAATTGACAAATCCATTGAGGTAATTGCTACTGATTCAAGCAGTGTTGTGGTACTCGCTCCTGGCAAAGCATTAAGATCTCCATCAAATGAGATCTTCCTTTATGAAGAGAGATCAAATCAGAAGAAAACAGTGCATATCTAGATAGGCAGAGAAGCACAAATGTTTTCTCAATTCAGAAAGAAGTAGTTCTCATGTCCTAATCTTCTGAAGCATCTTCTGATGTCCTAATATGGATTTCAGTAATTCATCATCAGTAATTTTCAGTAATTCATCAGGCCTAGTATTTATATATAAGCTAAATAATATAGTTTTGAAAGAAATCTTGATTGAAATACTAAAGTGTTGAAGAGTCCGCCATATTTCTGGATAAAACTTTTCCTCATTAGTTTTTTCCTCTATTGGGAAGTTAAGAGGGAAGCATGTCCTGTTTTTACAGTTGTAATGTAAATTACTGGATCCTGGGCCTTTCTCTGCTAGTATGAAGTTCTATTCTGTTGTTGAAAACCTTTTTCCAAAAGAAGAATCTTGGGTATTGCCAATTGCTCTTTGAAAAATCGAAATAGATGAAGTTTCAGTTCTCCCTCACTACAGGAAAAGTTTTTAATACACAGAACTCTTGAAGATTTTTTTTTTCCTGAACACTTCTCGTTTTTTGTTAGCCTTTCTGAAAGGGGTCTTAAACCTAGGTGTGTTATTTCAAAACAGTCTTTTGAATTAAGTACAGAAGAACTACCTTTCTGCTTTTTCCTTAGTAAACTTGTGGTTGTACGTCTGAGGATCAAACTTAGCCAGCCCTCTGTGCCATATCACTGCAAGTGGACACAATTGGACTGGGTTGCCTGCAATGCTCATGAGCGTTTTTAGGAGCACCGTTTTCCATTTGTGATCTGTACTCATCTTTTCCATGAGCATAAACTTGCTTTTAACTAAGCTAAAGTGCATGGTGCTCAAATGTTTGAATTAATTTTTGCATATATATATATTTTTTTTTTTGAAATACTGTACAAATCTGTTAAGTGCCTTACAGTAAGTTGTATTTTCTGCAGCCCACCAGTTAATTTATTCTGTGCAGCTACAATTGTGAAGAAGTGTTACCTGCTGGATATTTGAAAATATTTGGATTCTGTACTAGCCTGCTCGATCTGCAGTTGTCAACTTTCCGTTCTGGCTGTAAACCTAAATTCAAAGAATAAAGAATCATTAGTGGCCTTTCCAAAAGATAATTTTTTGGAAGAAAATTTCCCTTCATCCCATTTCAACTGTAGTGTATTGTTTACTGAAGTTTATGTACAGAATGTACAAACAGGAAGATCTCCTTCCTGAAAAATACTTCACGAGCAGCACTGAAATAGAGAAGACACAAAATGTAATATCTGCAGTGACTTACAAGTTTGCCATCTGGAAGCATTTCTTAAACAGAAAAAAAAAAAAAAAAAGGCAAGGAAGAAAACAAAAAACGAAGGCTGTGCTGTTAAGGGGCAGTTAATTTGCAGTGTTTTTCACCTTCTGTGTTAGTGATGGGTTTGGTCTTGAAAGTAGGTGTTTGAAGAATGAGCCTGAAGCTTAGCAACAGGTAGCAGCAAATGTCCAAAAGACAGCATTTTAATGTGCGGAATGTCTTCAACCGTCAACACATGTTGTGGTTGTTGGTCTGGTTAGAATGAATCCTTAGGACAGAGAAATGACTGTCCAAAAAATGAGTAAGTTTGTATTTATGAGGAGATGAATCTGTGATGAGATTGTGGAAAGTAGGTATATTTGTATAGTCCCAAACAAAAGTTACTGTCAGCAGCATGACTACGAGCGTCAGCCAGAAGAGTTGTTGACGTCTCTTTCATTGCAACTTACTCTAGTGAAGTGGTAGCAAAACTTAGAACTTAACTTGTTGCTTGTAGCTATTTTGGCTTGATTAGTTACATGCTTTTCTCCTATTTCTTCATAGATAAAGAGAGTCTGATCACTGACAGTGGAAAACTTCATGCTCTTGATCTCCTGTTGACACGGCTGAAATCTCAAGGACACAGAGTTCTCATCTACTCTCAGATGACACGGATGATTGACTTGCTGGAGGTAGGAGAAAATACTATAATTTGGACACAGCAAACGTGACATAAAATGATTATGCTGAAGGATACCCAGTAAATGTATTAATATAAAAATATAAGAGCTGCCATACAGAGTTAGGCCCAGCCTAGTGTCATACTTCCACCAGTGTACAGCAGCAGATGGTGTGGGGAAGATGTATATGAATAGTGACACTTCACAGTTATTCTCTAAGTGTCCTGTGCAAGGACTTTCCAAGCCAGATGTAGCTTCTGTATACTTTGTAATCCTATATGGATTTTTCTTCCATGAAATTTTCAGTTGCTTGTTGAGTCTTCATAAATTTTTGTTCTTTGCACTGTCCTATAGCAAGGGATTGCTTAATGGCTTAATTACACTCTTGCTGGTTTTGAACTGCTTCCTTCTAGTTTCTTTTGATGTCCATGTGTTCTTGTATTGGAAGGAAGAGGGAGAGAACAGTGATTAATTTTACATTGTTCATGTTGCTTGTCATTTTACAGACTCTGTTTCTCTCTGTCATCGTATTCCAGTGCAGAAATTTAGTAGACATTAATAATAATAAGTTCTCTGACATATATGATAGGAAAGAAATTAGGAATTAAGTCATTACTCATTATTTAAATACAGTCAGTCTGCCTCCAAAGAAAAAAAATCACTATTTGATTAGCAACCACACCACAGAGCAGCTAGTCTAAAAAGATATTAGTGGGAGGATTATTAATTTGGTTTCCTTTTGGTAGTACTTAGAGTGCTTTGAAAGAAATGCATTTCTTTCCCTGGCCTTCTGTTGGAGACAGCAAAGTTTGAAGTTCTTGGTAGATCTGAAAAAAATACTTTTGTGTCACAATGCCTTGTGCCTTACCAGTGAAGGATTAGTCATAGTAGCTTTTATGACTATCTAATTCTGAGTAAGAAAATAGGAAATTAGATGCATGTTAGTTGCAAAGAGACAAACACAATAAAATTTTCTGATTGTGAATACATGACAGGTAGGAAAATACTTCCATCTGGCAGTGTAATTTCAACTGCGCTAAAACTTCATGATCCTGTTATCTTTCAGTCATTAGTCCTAGGTGTACATGGGCTCCATCAGCAGTGTTTTGTATGGGATGTTGTCTTCTCCACAAGAAGAGAAGAGAACAAGTGAAAAGCCTGAACTACTAGCTGCCTAAATCATGAGTCCCATATTGGTAGGAGTGTATTTTAAGGTCAACAATTAATAGTGCAGTAACACATCGCAAGCTGAATTTTGTTTTCACTGCTATGAGCAAAAGCAGAACTTGCATGGTTACAAGTCTGTATCTCAGTTCATTCCCTAGCATTGCTTCTTATGCCTCTTTTTTGGTCAACGTTGGTCATGGTGCAGGTTTGTTGACACCCTGCATTAAAACATGAAGCTCGTAAAACTGAGTGTTTAGTGCCTCTGTCTCTTCTGTTAGCATTCCATTGTAAAGGCTTGGGAGCGCACCATTTTGCTATTACTGCACCTCCTAAACGCTCAACTTCACTCATTTGATTTCATTACCTAAATAAGCCACTTACTAAGTCTGCTTTACCTAAAAATCAAGCAAGGACTTGTAAAAGCTGTATAGCAGTAGATGGTTTTATTTTTATTATTATTATTATTATTATTGTGACCAATGCTGTTAAAATACATCCCCTCAGCCTGCTTGCATTTGTAAGAACATAAGCTGTCCTTTTTCTTTTGACAGCACTTTGACTGTGTCAGTGTAACTGCTACCATATCACACTAGCCTAAACTGTGCAGGGCAGAGAGCACAAGGCGCATTGTTTACAAAGTTAACATGCTTGTTTGATTTAGCTTCAGCTGAAGAATTACTGCTTAATTCAGCCATTATGAAATGGCAGGTATAAATACGAAGAGGAAAATATTTTCTTTCAACAAAAAGGGATAAAGTATAATTTCATTATTGTTATTTCATGCAGATGTGTATTTCATACTTCTCTAGATTAACATCACGTTTGTTTTTGTCAATGTGATTGCTTTCTTCTGTTTAGAAGAGTAATTGTCCATGATTTCATTGGGAATCACATTGTTTAGATGTAGAGCTTAGGGATATGGTTTAGTGGGGACTGTTAGTGTTAGGTCAGAGGTTGGACTTGATGATCTTGAGGTCTCTTCCAACCTAGAAAATTCTGTGATCTGTGATCTGTGAATTGATGTGGTATGAGCTCAAATAATATTCTGCGTGAAGTAAGTTTATTAGTTATGTTAAAACATAACGGTACTCACTTTGGACTATGAAATAAGATGAAGGTAAACATTTTATAGTTCCTGAGAAAATGTCAGTGTCAAAGCCTTGAAGAGCACTTACTTTAATGGCACCGTGTTTTTACCAAACTCAGTTCATTGCTTGTTGTTAGCTTCCTGTATAGGTTCTCTGTTGCCAGGGTCACTTATGTTATTTTTCTTAGACTAATACATCTGGTGACTTGCTGACCCCTTACACTATAAAAAAATTGTCAGGTAGAACTTCAAGTAAGTCCAGTGTAAGTGTCCCCATGTGATTAATCACTGACTTTTTATTATTATTTCTATGAAACACAATGGTAGCCCATATTTGTTTTTTGAGGAGTATTTTCCAGCTTGTACCTCTTTATGTGGTTATTGTCAGTTCTTCGTTTTGTCTCAGTTGTGGTAGACTGCAAGATACAGTGCAGTAGTGATGTGACCTCAATCCTTCCAAGGATCAGATGGTAGCATCTTTTTCTGTGTTTTCTTGATATTTTGTTCTTTGTGGGAACTAGAAAAATGGGTAGTCATCAAGTATCTTCCTTAATTGCAGTTAGCAACCATGTATATTAGTTCTTAAGTAGGTCATTTGCTTTCAGAGTTCTCTCACTTCTTAAAAGCTAAAAGCATTAGCTTTCTGCAAGTGATCAGAACACTAAACTACTGGCATGTGTAGTATTTTTTTCCCTAAAATTAGAGAGTATACTGTTAATATTTGAAAAAAATGAAGTTATTGGATAAAACTAGCTCACAAAAAAGGATGTTTCTTAGAAACACTGTAAGAATAACTGTGAAGTATCCTTTTTGATCATAGTAAGGTGGATGGAAGCAGACCAGAACCTGTTGAGCAGTGTTGAAGATACAGTTAGCTAAGATACTAAGCTAGTTTCATGGCACATACAACCATAAGTGCTAGTATTACAGATGTAGGAGGATAGCTTATTCTTTTGTAAATTGTGTCTTAGTGGAAAAGTCTAAGATTTGGGATAAGGGTAAACGAACTTGACTGAACAGAAATTGTTTTCTGTTTATGCTGAAGCTTGGTTTGAAGATGCCCATGAAAAGGTGGTTAATAGTGAGAGGACGGAAGACTAAAGATGTTGAAATACTAGATCAACGTAAAGACAGATAAAGACAGTAAAAAGTAAATTGAAAGAAAAAGCCCTTATGATAATTGAAAAATGATTAATCAGATTTGGAGGAAAGGTCACATAGTATCTATCTGACAACTGTGTTGCTCTTTCTGCTTTTAGATGGTGGCAGAAAGCTGTTGTAGAAGTGGAATAAATGGATAGTAAATTAGGACTTAAGTGCCCTCTATTTAAGTAGCTGTCCTCTGCTTTAAAATTCTGTTGACGTGTTACTAAAATGCTACTAGCCTTGAGTTCTGCTTTGTAGAGGGGAGACCAAATGTGACTTTTGGCCATTTCTGCATTGTTAATTGTATTTACTTATTTTTTGCTTTGCTTTCATCATCTATGCATTGAAGCTTCTCTCTAGTACAACGCTCAAGTTCCTTATAGTATTGCAGCTCTTTCATCTCTTCTGCAGTAGTGAAGCGGAACAAAAAAGAAATAGGAGCCCTAAGGATATGTTAAAAAAAAAAAAAAAAAAGAAAGAAAACTGAGCACAGTATTGTCAGAAGGTTTGTTAGAGTGCAAACACTGCCATGTCTTCTCACTAAACATCAGTTCTTCATCTGCTGAACATTGAGGCTTGGAGCAAGATGAATCCCATACTTCTCATTGCTGAAGCACCATCTGTTTCCTTTCTGTCTTCATTTGCAGTCACAACAGCTCAAAGAGAGATGCATAAACCAGTAGGGTTAAATCTAACAAATGTGACCAGTAGGAGTTGCATCTCGTCAGCCAAGGCTCGCAGTGTTAAAATATCAGAGGATATCTTTGCAAAGATACTCTAAGGATATGTGTATAGCCTGAGGAGCTTTCTGTGTAATTCAGATTTTATTGGTAGTTGCACAGTTACCAGAAAATACTAAGTATTTTAGAGCATGAAAAACTGGAAAAATATTTTGCCTACAGCATTCCTGGTTGATGCCATTTGATTTGTGTCCCAGGCAATGGTTTCAGTTTCACTGCTTGGCACGAGCTGTGGGCTAACACCAGCGTTTCAAAGTGTTCTTGTATGAAGTGAGATTCACAGGCTCTTTACTAGCAAGATAAAGCCTGGGCAGACGTTAGTGCACAGTACCAGGTTTTTAAACCCACCAGTCAGATGGTTCAAAATCGACAGGCAGCAGGTACGGTTGCTTTGTTAGAAAAGGTTCACTCATAGAGTGAGAGCTCGGGATTTGCTAAAAGTTCAGACTTTGTGAAATCAAATTTCCTATGTTAGTGATTTTATTTACTTATTAATTTATTTGTAGAAAAAGACATGTACCATGGCAACACTCTGCAGCCCAGCTAATACATCTCCAGCTCGGAAATGACAACATAATTTATCTCTTACCTTATGTGAAATGCAAACACTGACAAATTATTAACAGTAGCTTTAATTTCTCAAATCATTATAAAGTCTTGCTTACAGAAGATTGATTGTAGCATTTACTGATGATATTTAGGTACTTTTTCCCTGCTAAGCAGCAATTCTGCTTTTGTTATTGTTGTTTTTTGTGAATAATGAAAATTGAACAGTTCTAAGACCAGCTATATTTTTCTCATATGTGTTCTTTGCAGGAATATATGGTTTATAGGAAACATACATACATGAGATTGGATGGTTCTTCAAAGATTTCTGAACGAAGGGATATGGTAGCAGATTTTCAGAACAGGTAACATATTTTAAAAGGTGTTTTAGTACTAAATCACATGTATATAGTTGGTATAAAATTTAATGTAAATAAATGAAATTTGCACCAAAGTATCTTGTATGATAACCATGATCTGAAAGTTTCTTGGTGGTTTGCTGAGCAGGAGTCATTAACGTTGATATTAAATCCATTTGTATGTAGAAATTAATCATCTTCTGAAACAGTATGAGAAGCAAATTTTAGTGTACCCATGATCGTTTGTTGCCATTCCAAGTATGCTATTGCTTACAAAGAAGGTTGACAAAAGTAGAGCAAAGGTTCATTAGTTATTATATGTTCTGAAAACTGACACTCTAAAGATGAAATTGAAAATACTGTGTATGCTAGAGCTTTGGAAGTGACCTACTTTGCTGCAAAACACGCCATATCACTTAAGCATGTTTCACAGAATATAAATAAGTTTATCTTTAATAGTTGGATTTATTAAGATAGCTTAAATAATATATGTATAATAGTTAAAAAGGAGGGGTTATTAAATAGTAAGACGTGCTAACCTGTTCCATTTAGTAGAACAAAATGGATTCTTGTAATTTGTACTAGCCTGTCAGGAAAGAAAACTATGTAGTCATCTTGTTACGAGTTCAAATATTTCAGTATAACCTTGTCTCTGTTGGGGCACGTTATAAATAAATAATTAGATTTATGGTTATTAAGTTTCCTTTTAATCATGAAATACGGCTTGGTAGAATGTCACTTTGGTGTAGTAGTTCACAGTAAGGTTACCCTTCCTGAATGCGGGATGTGAGCTTTTAAGAAGATCACTTTTGTTTCTCAGACAAGTTAGGTTCACAGATTGTTGTTTACTGTGAGGTGAAAGCACCGTGTTCTAGACAATAGGATAGTCCTTGTGTCACCAATCCCAAGGTATCACAGCAGAAGACAGGAGGAAGAATCTGTACAAAACCTTTCAGGCCACTCGTTCGTAAGGGTTGAAGACCTGAACAACTACACTACAATGAAAAGGCTTTTAGTGAACTTCTTAGAGCAATAAAACTTTAGAAGAGTATGAGCCAAATACCTGGAGTGAGAGGACGGTGCAGTGCCTTTTTCCCTGTTCCCAGTTGTCAAAAACAGGTTTCTTGCTGGTTAGGATGTCCTCCTGGAATGCTGACACTTCTTCCTGTAAGGTCCTTCAACCAAAGAAGTCAAAAAACTTGTTTTTATTAATAAAAAGAAATTTGTTTTTATTAATGAATAGAACAACTAAAGAAAAACAATCATTTCAACAGGAAATCCCTTTGAGATATAGGTCAGCCAGTATAAACAAGAATTCCTATTAAAATGTTGCACGAGTTCCTCTTATACATGGTTTACTTATGAGAAATGTTTCCAGGAAAAAAAGCCTGACTGAGACTAAACTATCCTGCAGGATGTCCTAGTAGGATGCTGAAAATATGTAACCATGGAATGATAATCCTGTAGTCTGTGCCACGCTCTTCTTTCTTTCCTTTCCATATGGCATTTCCAGAAGTGTTCAGGTGACTATATGCACGTTCCACTATTGTTGTAAAAGTCAAAAGACTTCCTGGCCAAGGATTGCCTACACTGTGCATGGGTACCTGGGTACCTGCTGTCATCTTCAGCTTTGCAGCTGGAAGATAAAGTCTAGATTGACAGCTTGGTTTCAATTCCTCTCGGATGCCCAAAGCTCAAGAATGAGTTTTGTACTTTTAGATTTCAGACTGCCAGAAACCTTCCCTTTCTAATTTTAGAGTTCTTGGCTTTTATTCTTTTATATTTATAATTTAAATAATTACTTTGGTCCTCTATTGGCAACTTCTTGAGGGAAAAAAAAAAAAAAAGAATCTTTTTGTTGGACCAGAGTAGGTTTTTTGAGAGTCTGTTTTTTAGGATAGAGTCTTGCCAGGTAATGACTGGTAATGAATACCTTGAAGCATAAGTCCTGAGAACATAGTTAGTTCTACCAGAACTGCAAGAATATGGATTCCAAAACCTCTATTTTTTTTTTTTTTTGTCTGAGTTGTACTAGCATATGCATAATAGCACGTGATATAGCTGAACTTACTACAGCAACAGTCAGGTTACCTTTAATGAATAGAAGATAATTATTTAAGGATAAATTAATGAAGACCCTTAGATTAGATGAATGGACTTTTGGGGACAGACTGCCAACACGTAATCAATCAAGATGCCCCATGCTGCTTATTCAGCAGGAGTTTTTGTTCTCTTACTAATTGCGCATGGATTATTGTATGGACAGTGTGGTACCGAAAGGATGTGGTATTGCAGTGTCTTCTCTTAAGCATTTATCTTGCTGTGTACTGTCAAAGAACATGAACCTCTTTGGGGTCCCTTTACTACTGTTTTGTGCCAACCTGTACAGGGACCCATATGATGTTAAACACAATTACATACTGCTGACCCCACACCAGTGGCACTAGTGAGGTTCACAAACCTCAGTGGAAATCCTGATTTTGCTGTTACCAATTGAATTTTGATCAGTACTTGGTCATCCTTCATATAGACCTGTCTCCTTTGTTTTCTGTGTGTGCTGTGTTAGAGCTGCCATTGAATTTGAATAACTGTGTTCCCTTTTCTCCAACTCCTCAGACTGCAGCTAGGACTTAAAGCACTTTTACAGTTGCTTGCTAATGTGTGCTTCAACTGCCTCACTTACATAAAGGATTATTAGAGGATTATTCCA
Organism: Oxyura jamaicensis; assembly: GCF_011077185.1. Taxonomy (NCBI): domain Eukaryota; kingdom Metazoa; phylum Chordata; class Aves; order Anseriformes; family Anatidae; genus Oxyura; species Oxyura jamaicensis. The sequence continues at coordinate 22,394,181 of NC_048897.1, forward strand.
AGTCAGGTATTGGGATGCCTCATATCTCTGTTAGTAGTCAGCATTCCTAAATCTGATGCCAGCAAGTCTAACCACTGGGGCTAATATGATGGCATTAGGCTTTATGGATCTTCCAGTGATGTGTTCAGAGATGCCTTACTTGAACTGCGCCATGGAGTGGTGATCCGTGTTCTGTTAGGGCCTGTTCTACTGGGAGCTGTGTTCACTGAAGCTACTGATCTGTCATTGACTTTCATGCTGTCTGAGGAATTCCAAGGAATGTAAATGTAAAACAGCTAAAATGCCCAAGGTGGGAAGAACAGCCCGTGTGCAGTAATAATGGAATTTACTTACAGACAGTGCATCTCAAAGAGCTTGAGTTAGAGTGAAATGAATGACTTTTCCTATTGTGCAGTATCCAACTATTAGTAATGTCTTCCATAGTTATTTTTGAAACATTCTACAGTAAATCACTATTTCATTACTGTCATTTCATTGCTATCTTGAGATGAATCAATTTATTTTCATTTTGCTGATAAGAAAACTGGACAAAAGAAATAAACATTTAATGCAGATCAGCACAGTTATGACCATAGCTGAGTTCTTAGACTGAGGGATTTCTGTTTCTGCTGACAGACCCTTGTCCTTTTATAACATACCTCTGTGTTTGCCAGCTTGCTTTTATATGAAGGTTATTCATTTTTTCCTCTAAGAGTTGTTTGTTCTGTTCAAAGCACCAAATTTAGAACAAAAATTGCATCTACACAGTTCTAACCTTTATTTTTCTTTCTTTATCAATTGAGTGTTGTTAGGGCACAACACTCAATATTTTATTTTATTTTTTTACATCGATCAGTTCTGTGAAACAATAAATTGTTCTTTGTCTATATGAAATCTTACTTTCCAATGTGGGCAAGATAAACAAGCCCTGGTTTGTTTTGGTAGAGATAAGAAGCTGCTATTGCAAACTGAATGCTTGCGTGTTCAAGCAGTCCTCATTTGTATATTAACTTCTTTCATATGTTTTTCTCTAGACCATGAACAGCACAAAACATTCTGAAGTGTTTGAGCAATAAAAATAGCCCTGATCACTTCACGTGGGTCAAAAAAATTACTTCTGTGGTTACTTCTTGTTCCTCATGCACAAAATATATTTTTTTAAATCTCTTTCCTCTCCAGGAATGATATTTTTGTGTTCCTGTTAAGCACAAGAGCTGGAGGCCTTGGCATTAACCTTACAGCTGCAGATACGGTAGGTGAAGTTTCATAAAGTAATACAAAACACAAAAAATCACCATACTGATTCTCATATTTCAGTTCTCCTGTGCCTCCAAACACCATTTTTCCCAAGCTGCTCATCTCCTGCCTCCCAGACTCACAATATATGTAGGAAAATTGGTGTTGCAGTGTGGAAGCTGGAACTCTTTTATACCTATGCTGATTAGTGCTGCCATTCTCATAATGAAATTGCCAAGCCTTGTTTACTCTGCTTGTATTTGTTATACAATATTATCTTGGTGATAAAGCTTCAGAATATTGAGCACCTGGTGTACAGTTTTTGGTTGCTGTTAGATACTTTCCTTCTCCCCACATACATCAGCAGCAGAGTCTAGAAAGAAGTTGGATGACTAACGGGGTCTACAAATGCAATGACACTTTCATGTGAGTGCTGTCTCTTGCATGGCTGCTTGCTCTTAAGGTGCAGCAGAAAAGGAGTCAGAGAGCACAGGTGTCCGTCACCCTTTTTTCTGCGCACAGTAGAATGAAGTAATGGCAATTGAGTTGTGCTTCTAAATGAATATCAGCTAGTCAGGAAAGATAAATTTATTCCTTCTCATGTGCCTGAGGTGTAAAGGCATCCAGATTTGGGTGAATTGCAAGGATTTGCACTGTTGAACACCAGTCACTGCGGGAGGGAATACTGACCTACGTGAACCATTTATGTTTTCAGTAACTGCTATTCTGTGCTTCTAACATAATACCTTACGTGCAGGTAGATTTAAACCCCAGACAGACTGTAGTGCTTAGCCACACAAAGGCAAAAATCTCCGCTTCAAAATGATGATGTTAATTCTTTAAATACCCCATCATCTCTTGCTGTTACTTAAAAGAAATCAGAAGAAAGCTATCTGTAGGATTTTCAGGGCTGTAAATTTTTATTGATTGAAGTTTCTTTAACAGAGGGGGACAAAAAGATGGAAGCACAGGCGTGTTTGTGCAGGCTCCTTGTGTGAGCATTCTTAGTTCTGTGGTTTTGTAGCTTTCTGAATACTTCATCTAAAATTGTTTTAATGTCACCTTTTTTTTTAATGTTTACTGTGCATAAAGTACAGTTAGAGTGATAAGGCAATGTGAATGTGATGTGGTATTTCATTTTTTTTTGGTGAAAGCACTAGAGTTATTAGACTAGTCAGGACTTTATTCAGATCTTGGGAAAAAAAAATAGAGTATTACTTTTTGTGTGAAATCCTGATTTGATGGGCTTTTTCTTAAGGTAAATAACACCTAAAATGGGTTCACAATATAATTAGTTATAGGCTTACCAAATGACAATTACTTACTATGGTTATAAACTCCAGAATTTTGTGCCTCCAAAGCAGATTTGTTGAAGAAAATATTGAAGACATTCTGTGGAAGTTGAAATGTACACTGTCAGTTAGTTTGAATGTATCTGAAATGCATTGGAAAAGATTTTATTGGACTGGGCAAAGCTAGGTGAATACGGGCTACAGTTGGCAGGTGATTCTGTGGGGTGTGCAGTGGAACTTTTTTTAATCATCCTGTTTTGTTTGTTTGTTTAATCTCCAGAAGCTATAAATATATGGTTTTATTTAATCATTGATGTTCTGGTATTCTTTTGCAGGTCATCTTCTATGACAGTGATTGGAACCCAACAGTGGACCAGCAAGCCATGGACCGGGCACATAGGCTGGGTCAAACAAAACAAGTCACTGTGTACCGCTTGATATGTAAAGGCACCATTGAGGAGCGTATCTTACAAAGAGCTAAGGAGAAGAGTGAGGTAGGAATAAAGAAATCATCTGGAAATCTGGAACAAGAAGTTAAAAAAACCTTTATCAAAAAATGCATATCAAAACGAGTAAATAAATTATATGCAGGGAAACAGAAACCAAAAGGGAATGTCTTTGGTCAAACAAATCTGTTGCTAGCAGAGCATCATTACAGCTCCATTATATAAACAGGGAAGAAGATAAGTATTTACACAATGACTTCATGGAAACTATTTCTTATGATGCAATGAAACTACTTGGGCCTCTTCAATGCTAGAGCCTGCATCTTTGCTGTGTCCAGGCAGTACTGATTCCTCTAATGTTATACTGTTACACCACAGCTGATTTTTTGAAGAAATGTAAGGATAATTAAGGGACAGTGTTTGAGCTGTGAGGATTGCCAGAACAGCTCATTTTCCTGCAGCAGCAAGTAGCAAATATATTAGAAACTTTAAACCTCATGATACTTTACTGTCAAGAAAAAATTGCAATCATTTCTGTGGTAGCAATAGATATACTATACACAAGGCTCAGATGTTGTGTGCACTCGGGATTTCTTTTAGCTTTTGTCTTAATTAGATGCTGGTCATAGCACTGCAGCAACTGAAGCATCTCCAGCTGAGTGCATTCATATTTCCCTTGTTGAATTTCATTCATTTTGATGTGGGAAACTGCACTTAGTAACCTGATACCAACCTGAAAATAAGTGTAGTTCTTTGCTGGTGCTCCAAATCCACAAAATTGGCTTATGCTAAAGCTTGTTCTTTTTTGCTAAGTTGCACCTCTTACTTTTTTTTTTTTTTAGTGTAATTGAATTAATTAAGTTGCTTGTGCTGAGTTAATTGCTTAAACTGAGACAGTGACTCAAGATGGAGACTTAGTTTTCAGTCAAGGAGATTAAGTATATTGTACCTTTTAAGAATGTGATCCGCATGATCCTGTATACAGATTACTTGAAAAATAGGACTGCTAATTTATACTTTTGGACTACTGCTGTAGTTTTATTCTGTGTTCAGCAATATATTAAGCAATAAATATTATAATTATGTGGTGCTTCAGAAGTATACAGCTTGGTACAGTGGATGGCAATTTTCTGCTTTCTAGGTCAGTTGCTTCTCATTTTTTAATAATTACATTCTTAATAAAATCTTTCCTTAAATTTTGCTGCTAACTATAGTATGATAGAGAAGTTGAATCAATTCTGACTACACACACTTGGATTTACATCTTTTTTGGCTGGCTTTCAGTGAAGGGTAATGAAAATGTTTCATGGATCCTTTAAGTAATTTCTCATTTTTTTCCTTTTTTTCCCTAGATCCAGCGAATGGTGATTTCGGGTGGCAATTTCAAACCTGACACTTTGAAACCAAAAGAGGTGGTCAGCCTTCTACTAGATGATGAAGAACTAGAAAAGAAATGTATGTGAAATTTGTGTTGTAGCATTTTCTCCATCTTCCCCTTCTTTCTTTTTTTAAATCTGTAGTTTTATGTTTACAAACACATGTATTTCTGATAACCACTTCAGTTTCCTGGCTCATTTTGTATTGCCATTCTTGTTAGTACAAGCTGGTTTCATATCACTGCTGAGCTGAGGGGTGAGGTTGTGCAAGAGAGACATGATGATGTGATAGTTTTTATTGGCACTCATTCAGGATCATTACATTGTTCCTGAATGACAGAGCTTTGACAAGAATTTCATAGGTCATGACAAGAAAAGTATTAATAAAATGCTGTGTTGCATCGCAGTTTTGAAGCTGCATTAGAGGTATGCTTGATGGTATGTTTGAAAGAAGACTTCAACTGTAAAACCTTTTAGTAGTTTGGTTGGAAAGTGTTTTAATATAGCAGTTCCACTTTGAGTTTTTCAGTGTGCTTTTGTTTTAATATAGGTGGCTTTTCTTCACAATTCTGTTATAACCAGAATTTCTTGTAAGGTTCACAAAAAGGTTTGAAGTATCTTCCCAGCGACAACAACTTTCTGCTTCTTTTCTGACAGTGCGTCAGCGTCAAGAAGAGAAGCGACAGCAAGAAGAAACAAATCGTGTGAAGGAACGTAAACGTAAAAGGGAAAAATACGCTGAAAAGGTACCTTGATGCAGAGAGGTTGCCTGTGTCACTGACACAGAGAGCCTGAAAAGCTTTAGGCACACTATTACATAGTGTGGAAATACTTTATGCAAAGGCAGTCTAATGAGTAAAGCGTTCTCTTCACCATTGAATGTCAGTTTGGCACTTCCTACACTGAAGAGGGATGTTATAAAATAAGCAATGCACAGTGCCCTGTATTTGAGTATCATTTGCAACTTCAAAAATAAGGAAGTACTGCATACCCATACAACACAGTAGATGATCAGTAGTCTACAGACAACAATTTGGGGACTCAAGTTTGAAAAAACAGGAGAAAAAACACAACCAATTGAGTGATCATTCTATGACATAAAATGGAGACTTAATTAAGATTTTGTTTTGCAAGGATGAAAAAATAATACAAATAACGAACCAAACATAGGTAAATCCCAAATAGCTATGTGGCTTGTGCAGAAGGACAGAAGATTATTATTATTATTATTTTTTTTTTTTAATCATTAAATCTTGTTTATGAAAATTCAGAATTCTTGAGTACTGGAGGCTTTGCATTAATTATTTTTTTCATAATGGCAAAAAATTTCAAGCTTAATTCAGAAGGCAATGGAAATCAGAGTAATTCTATAAGAGTAATTCTGTAGTACTCAAGCTATTTTACGAAGAAGAAAAAAAAACTGCTTATATCTAAATACAGAACCTTTAAGGAATCTGTTACTTTGTCCTTCAAAAACTTGCTTCGGATAATTCTGTACATTGCATTCCTTTCAGTTACAATACTGCATTAGACATTAAGATCTTAATTTGCACGTTTCACTTCGGTTTTAACTGCATTTTTCATTCCCTGTATTGTTTTATTTATTTCAGAAGAAGAAGGAAGATGAGTTAGATGGGAAGAGAAAGAAAGAGGGCATGAACCTCGTGATCCCATTTGTTCCCTCAGCTGATAACTCCAACCTGTCTGCTGATGGGGATGACTCCTTTGTTAGTGTAGATTCTGCCATGCCCAGCCCTTTCAGTGAGGTGAGACTGCCTGCTTCTTTGAAGTATGTGCTGTTTCAGTTATGATCTTAGATCCAGTAGGGTTCTTGCTTTTTGACATTTCAGTTAATACAGAATTAAAATATGTAGGGAAATGAGATGTCTGAAAGGTAAACCATGGAAGTGAAAATAATTTATTGAAAACAGCGGCAGCAGTAAGCTGCCTACTGGAGCTCCTCTTTGTTGATATGCCATTATGCTCCTCTTCACTTTCTGTCTTTGTCTTTTCTTAAAGCAAGTTCATGCCCTGGACCTCTTGCTTTTGATTCTGAATTAGTGTGGTTTTTAATCTGGAATTTAAATTGTAAATTTCCAATGGTACACATTGTATTTTCTTTCATATTTTTAATAAAGAATTGTGAAACAATTTTTGGCAGCAAAATATATTTTGTTACATGCTATGTTGACTAAGATTACTATATTGTATTGTTCCCTTGCTGATAAAGATTTTTATTGGCAGTAGTTAATAAGGTCAAGAGTCCTATTGTTTTCTCTCTTGCAGTCTGAGAAAGATGCGCAGTTAAACCACAGTTTTCTTAAGTCTCTGCTGAGCCCCTTAGTCTCCTGCTGATAACATTTATGTTCATCAGTTGAAATAAAGTAGCTCCTGGAGGTCTTTACTGCTGTTCAGCGCGTAAATAGAGGGTGTAGTGTGACTAGGCAGGATATGTATCATGCTGGAAGTCTTGGGGAAAATGAGAGAGATCAGAACAAGCACCAATTACTTGTGATTGTGTGTCATACTATGTTTGAACCCTTCCTTTTCCTAACGTGAGAAGCTAACGGCTTTGTTCTTGGTCATGTTTAGATATCCATCAGCAGTGAATTACATATGGGCTCTATTCCTCCCGATGAGAGCAGCAGTGATATGCTTGTGATTGTGGATGATCCAGCTTCTTCAGCGCCTCAGTCAAGGGCAACAAACTCTCCTGCTTCCATTACTGGCTCTGTTTCAGATACCATGAATGGTCAGTACCCTTGCCTTGACTTACTAACACATATTAAACCTTGACTTTGTATGCCTGGTTGGTACATGTTCTGCATTTTAATCAGATTCTGTGCGTGATTGGCAAGATTTGAAAAAAACAATTTGTCTTTCATTGAGAAATAACTTCTGATTTGATAAGAAAACTGTTTATAGTCGTTCATCACACTTTCCTTATTCCTGTGTTAGTTACTCGTAAGAGTTTTGTCCCTTGTTCCTATATTATAGAGTGCTCACCTTATGGAGCTACAGACATTCACAGAACTTTCATCTCTAAGTTTTTCCTTGAATTTGCCATAGTGCTAATAATCAGTTCTCTATTTCCACTGAGTGATTAAAGCAGCTGTAATTTTAAATAATGGTAACAGTTTGTAGTTACTGTAACTTTATACTCTGAAATAAGGAGAGACCTAGTTCTTTACAGATACTCTTTACAGAGTTTCTTTACAGATAGCAAATGGAAAGAACATATATCTTCAGTAAGAAGATGCTTCATCCAGAAGTAGAGTCCTGAATCCTCCATCTATTTGTGGATTGGATTCATAACAATAATGACAAGGAAGTTAATAAGATGTGATTAATGAAGGGTCAAGTTTTGTATATGTGATTTCTTTTTGTGAGATCAATACTTGCTAACAGTGTCTGTATTAATGTAAATGAACAGTATCAGTTAACAGGAACAGTATGAATGTAAATGGCAAGTCGTTAACAATGCTGTATTCATTTGTGAGCCATCTGACATGCTATAGCAGTTACTGTTTTAACACTCTGTTTTTTTTTTCAAGGGGTTTCAATGCAAGATACACCTCTCACTGGGAGAGGCCAGTCAGGTCGAAGCCGTGGTCGCCCTAAAGGATCAGGCGGTGGATCAAAAGGCACCGGGAAAGGCAGAAGCCGGAAATCAATAGCGGGAAGCGCGGCCGCAATGGCAGGTGCCAAAGCAGGGGCAGCAGCAGCCTCTGCAGCGGCATATGCAGCGTACGGGTACAATGTCTCTAAAGGTATGTGGGGAAAGGGAGGCAGCAGGCTACCCAGAGCAGAGCCAACCACATGAGTTTGGACGATTGCTTGTTTACAGCCTGTCAAAAATAGATGCAAGTATTGCTGGTATTGCTTGTACAGTATATTCTGAGATCCAGGCAAAGCGCAATGTGACATGGTACTGGTGTGAGAGGATAGCCAGTTTCACTGCAGATGACCTTGAGAGGCTAATCTTGCAGAATTTTCACCTGCCCTTTAAATTATCTCATACCAAATACTTCTCTCATTTTTTCATACTTTTTCATTTTGGTGCCCAGACAGATCAGATAGTGTTGTTTATCCCATGGGTTTGGCTGTGTCTTTCCTGTACTGCTGATACGGTGAAGTTACAGCATCAGGTTTAAAATGTTCTAAACCAATGGTGATGGAGCTTCAGCTTTACACCACGTATAGTCATCCCAGGGTGCAAGATAAATTGTATGTTTAGGCCATCCCTCTTCATTAAAATCTCATAAATCATGAACGCAGTGTTGTCTTGGGACTAAGTGTTAGTATATTGTAGCCATTTAAGTTTTTTTGTTGCCTGAGTGCTACAAGTAGAGTGATATGCTCACGTGGAATTTGATTCTCTTTTCCATTGCTAGGCATGTCTGCAAGCAGCCCTCTACAAACAGCAATTATTCGGCCTTCTGGACTTGCAGATTTTGGACCTTCAAGCACCTCTTCTCCCTTGAGCTCCCCTTTGAGCAAAGGAAACAGTGTTTGTGGCACCCCCAAAAGCTTAAACCTGACCAGCAGTCTCATATCAGAAACTCCAATTCGGAAGCAAAGCAAAGGTGCCCACACCTCAGGTGGTCGGTAGTAATTTTGAACCCCTAGAGCTTGTCTGAACTGTGTTGGCTTTCAGAGTAGACCACCCTGCAAGGTGAAGGCATGCAAATGAATGCCTTGTTGCTGTCAAGCACCTGTGTGAAAAGAAAATCAAAGCACAATGGGAACGGGTGGTTTATGTGAGCACTTTGATTATGTGTATCCCAAAAATTATCTTTGCAGACACTGCAAGAAGGATGGAAGGGGTGTCTGGGGTAACTGAGGTGATCGGATGGTGTTTTATTGACACATCTGACACAGATTTCCCTAGAAAGCATCCAGGTACTCCATGCAATATCCCAGAGCTGTGTGTGCTTCAAGTCACACAAGTGTACTCTCTCTCCTGTAGCTTGAAGTGGAACCCAGCTTTAGTTTTATCCTATGAAATCAGTATCTGAATGCCAGGGCTATCCTGTAGAGTCAGAAGACATTTCTGTACTGGGAGCTGGTCAGCGTATATGCAGGGGTAGCTGGGGGCTAAGCTGAGGATGATGTGTGATCAAAAGATTCTTGGATTCTTCTAGTGTGGGCCTCTGGGGTTTTTGTTTGGTTGTTTTTGTTTTGTTTTGTTTTTTTGAGAGTTTGAAATGCAAAAGGAAGGTATCTCAGGTGGTTTCCAGGGAGTGGACTCTTTTCAGCACCATTTGTTTAGAACTGGTTCAGAGCCACAGAGTGACAGGAGCTCTGGCAGGCCTTGTGAGGGTAGCAGCACTGCCTCTGCTTGCTGCAATGGAAGAGGCTCCAAGCCAGTGGCTTGATTTGTGTTTCAGAGTTCTTGCCAGCATAAGCTCTTGCTGTGTTAAGAATTATTTTTCTAATTTTTGATAAGTGCTGAACTCTTAAAGGCTTAGAAACACAGTCAGGCTCTACTTGTGCAAATCTCAAGAGCAGGGAAAGCTGCAGGGTTGAGGAGGAGTTTGCTGCTATTCCTCTCAGCGTGCCATAGCAGAGCGTGGTTCTGCAGCTAGCAGTGCTGCGAGGGGAGCAGTGAGAAACAGCACTGCGAGAACTGTGCCATTCCCATCTCCAGCCAAATCCTGGGAAAAAAAAATGTCTCATATCCCAGCCATCCATTGACCATTCTTCCAGTGTGTTTTCCCTTCATCTCTGTGATCATCCCATGTACTAGCTTGGTGGAGCTCCCTGTGGGTACCAGTAGCCGTCTCCCGTAAGGCTGATAGAAGGCAGTGCTGCCAGTGCCCGTCTGTGTTCTCATCTCCGATTGCTCCTTCCCCTTTCTCAATGCACAAACCCCCTCTGTAGCCCCTTGCTTTGCTGTAAGCGTTGTCTGCATTGCACTGAGATTTAGGTGTGAGACAGGTCTTCTGTCTGACACACTGAATTAAAAGGCTGTTCTGGGGCACTTTCAATCCCTTGAGAGAAGCAAGTTATGAGTTGCAGGTCTGGGCTGTGACAGCAAAAGATTACTTTTTTATTATTATAATTTTTTTCCAACCCCAAATCCTTTGCCTGGCGTCCTACAGTGTGGAGCAAGTGCTTCCTGTTGGCTCTGCCTCTAATTTGCACACCTGAAAATAGCAAAACTGAGCTTAGTTAGATTGATTTTTAAACAGATTTGCAGGGGATAATTGAGGGGGGAGATGGTGTTTAATTAACTCATGAAGACTTCCCCCTTCCCCTCATATTCACATGTATATATGATATTTAGAGGGAATCAGACAAATGCCAAGCCTTTTTTTCTCTTTGAATGTGCTGTCTATTTTTATAACTGAACTTGTACATATGTATAAAGAGAGACACATCTTTCTTTTACTAACTGGAGAAGAAAATCTTAAATAAAATGGAGTGAGATAATTTTATGTAAATCAGTGTCTTTGTGGTTTTTATGCATATAGATAGCTATGTGACAGGATTAGGGAACAGCGTGGAGGTTGCACATCTGCAGATGCATCCAGGGACGTGCTGCTCAGTGTAATGCTCTCGGGTATTTATGCTCTTCTGAGTATCACATTCTGTAACCTTTTTCAATTACAACTGTGCAAGTTATCACGTTTGTATTCACTGATTATCTGGTAATTTACTTTGGAGCAGGTATGCAGCAGATCACAAGAAAATAGAATAACTGCATAATAGTATCTGAATCACAACGGTGCAATTCAACAGTTGATTGCTCTGGGACATTATTCTCTACAGATTTTCCATTTTTTTCCTTCCTTTTTCAGGTTATTTTTTAAAGGGTAAATTTTTTTGTGTTTGTGTTACTGTCTTGATTTTCAAACTGCTAGAGGATTGTGTCAATTTGTTGTAATCCAAAGTTGAGAAAAAATACATTTGTAACTTGAAAAGATTGGAAAAAAATAGTAATATTCTGTTGCACGTATGCTTTTGGAAGATTAAATTATTGGTATTGTAAAAAATGATAATAGCATTTGAAAAACTTATTTAATCTTCAAAAGAAGCACAGAATGATATCACAAATTGTGGGAAAAGTAGCAATAGCCTAACTGCATGTGAAACATGCATCAGGCTGACAAATTCAGGGAGACCTAACATAGCAGTAAAATAAATGAGTTGCTAGATCGTATCCAGTATAATATCTGTAAAAAGTTTAAACAGATGTGTTCTTTTTATTAAGCATCATAGAAGAACTGAGATTCTGAGATATTACTAAAGGAATTAGGAAGTGTTCATGTAAAGGCTGTTCTACTCAATTTATTGATTTGGGGAATTTAATAGTGCTAGAAAGACAAAGACTGGGAAATGTGTTAAGGAGGGGGGGAAGTTTTGTGATCAACACTATGGGGAACACTTCTATTTAAATGAGTAAAATGGACATGCACACTGAAACTTTGTTTTCTGAAGTTTCAAACAGATAATCTTCACTCAGGCTGTGCATTGTGCACTTGTCTTACGGATTAATGGCAGAGAAATTGTCCCTTTCCTCTGAGGGACTGAAGAATTTGCTACTGGCAGAAACAGAATATCGAAGTAATGGAGTTTGCAATCAAAGCTGGAACGGTGAAATAGATGTCAGCATGTTTGGGGGGATGTTGGGAATGTGTATTCCTCGTGTTATTTCATTACAGCATTGGTATCTTCACTCAAAAATTACTGCAAAACTGTTAAATGTAGTTCTCTGATTATTACTACAACCCATTTTCTCTTTGTCATGGGTCGAGTATGCTGTCCTCATGTCAGCCACCGATGATCTCTTCCTATTCAGCAAAGAGTTAAAACAGACTCCTGTAGAAGGGATTTCAACGAGAACTGTTTTAATTCTTAACTTCAGGGTATTAGTACTGCACTAACCAAACATAGTGTTATTTCTGTGCCTTATTTTCTGTTGCATGCTTTCCCCACTGCAGTGTCTCTGCTCTTTGCTGTCATCTTTTGCTCACTGAATGCCTTGTGTCTGCCTAGGGCTATATTTTGCTTTACTCCCATTTTCCTGAAGTATTTCCTTTAGCAGCGTTTCCCAGGGTGTGGGGGGGGAGGCACACAGAGCTCAGTGGGAAAAGACCTGTGCCAAACGAATAGGAAACTTACTTTGCTTGTAGCTGAGGCATAGCTGAGTTGCAGCTGGGAGGAGGAAGAGCGTGACCGATAAAATCACTTTAGGGGCAGGATGTGGATCAACATAGTTTGGGAAGTGCTGCCCTATGACCACTGCTCTGCCAGTCCTGATCTACAGTCTGTAGGGCGAGCTGGTCTGCTTCTGCTCCCAGGTGTATTTACAGGCTCCTCCTCTCTCTCTTCTGCCTTTTTTTTGTTGTTGTTGTTGTTGACTGTTCGGTCTGAAACATGTTACAGCCTGACATGCCTATAGGGCTTATTGATTGTTCTTCCCTTACTGCTCAAGAAGAGATGGCTGTGCACTCCATGCTGCCCTTTGGAAACTTCCAGCTCGAGTGGCTGGAAAACACGTAGCTCCCTACCCAAGGAGAGATGCTGCTTGGATGTTAAGTAAAACTGGGATATATATACTAAAATAAAGGCAATTGTATCTTATACTCCTAGGCATAAGTACTAGCTGAATTGTGAAGGTTGGTTGTTTTTTGTTTTTATTTGCAGCATGTACCAGGTGTGTAGTGGTGAATGAGAGAGGAAGGGGCAATTCATCGTTCCTCCTAAGAGCATCTTTATTGGGGTGATACGTATGGCTCAGCTCTCAGATCCAACCACCAGGTCTGTTCTGCAAAATCAAGCCTTTCTTGTAGCATTCAGAGTAGTATTCTGAGAAACCGGCACCAAATGCCTTCTGAAATGGAGAAATGCATGATAAGATGAGTTGGCTTTCCTCCAGCTTTGCCCTCCTCTTAGCTCCAGCCTCTCCCCTCAGGAAAGTGAATTTGCTGCAAAGCTAATGGGTCTTCCAGGCATTTTGTAGCAAACTATTTACATAATGTTTTTCTAGTGGCATATGAGGGTATTAGTTTGCATCCCAGGCATGAGGAAGTGTTTCAGTGCTCAGGTATGAAATGACATCTTCCTTCCTTAGCTGATGAGCATCATTGATAGAATGAGGCACGGGAGGAAAAGATTTAAACACCGCTTTTCATGTTTTCTTGAATTTCCCATGGGCTGTCTCTTCCTTCTTCTGCAGTGTCACTGGTTGTGTTAAATCCTCAGTACTGTGACGCAACAGTAGTGAGGTGTGATGTGAGCTTCTGAGCATCCAGGGGGTACAGTATCCCTTGTCAGCTCTGTGACATTTGTTTGCATGAACCTGTTTTTTTCCTTCTTGCTCCTTAGCCTTGCCTAACTTTTCTCAAGATCCACATGTTGCCTTCAATGCTTTTGGTTGACAGGAGAAGTTTGTGTTTAAAGGTGTTAATTTTTAAACAAGTGACCCTCATAGCCTTGCATCGCATTGTTGCGGGAACTGTGAATTAAGAGAAAGCTGTGCGTGTAGTTTGCAAGCATTGTGACACTGAATAAACCTTCACCAACTTTTTTTTCAAAAACAACAATGAAAGAGCCTGTAATTGCTGCTGAGATGAGAAGAACCCATTTGGAAATTTCCTGCTGCTTTGGGCTGTCACACAGACCTGACGTGGGCTTTCCTCTAGGAAGAGATGAATCACAGGCAGGAGTCCTCTCTGCACTGCGACATGTCTGACACCCAGGTTTCTTGTACTGTTTTCTTCTGATGTTGTAGTAGAATTCAAACCTAGAAATTCTCATTTGTATTCAAGCTAGCGAGTGGATTTCAGAATTTTATAGCCAGTGGGGACCAGAAATTCTGTGATGCTTATTCTACAGTTACGTCCTGAATAACTCCCCGTCTAGGGAAGCACTTTGCAGAAAGAGCATTCGTGTTAGGAGCCGAATGGGAACATTTCCATCTTCCTTTAATTCAAGTAACTTTTCTCGGTAAACAAGCTAAGTTCTCATCAGAGGAGCCCTAAAAGTCACCCCACTTCCTCACAGAAGTGCGGCTGCATGGGCTCAACGATCTGACCTCTTTGAAGAAGCCACCTTTGGTAGTGTTATCCTCCCCGTGGTCAGTCTCAAATTGCAGTGCTTTCCTGTGTTTCACTCAGCCTATACAAGGTTCTTGGTTCTTTGTTTTGTCATTGTTTTGTTTGGTTTTCTGTTGTTTTGTTTGTGTTTTTGGAGAGTTTTTGTTTGTTTTAAATCCCAGGAAGAGTCAGCAATTTTTGCACTTAGTTGGCTCAGTGTTGCTTTCTATTATTTTTTCTGGAAACTGCGTTAAAGCCGTCGCCACGTGACTGCCTGCCATTAGCTGTGTGCTGCCGGCGAGTCAATGAGATGGCACGTGCCTCGACACACCCCTGCGTGCCACTTCATTGCCCGTGACAGAGCTCCGTGGTTTTCCTTGGTGAGCAGAGGAAACAGAAGAGGTGTTCAGCCTCTGGTAGCTGGACAACCTGGGCTGTGTGAGAATCCAGAAAGCTCATGTCCAATCCCCCTATTTTTGGTCACTCCGTGCATCTGATCAGTGCTGGTGTGACAGATTTGTGTCTTGGTCCTTCTGCCTCCTCCTGCTCCTTCTGTAGCATTTGAGTGCCTGTTTGCGTAGGCAGCTTCTGCATTCCTACAGACCTCTCTGTTGACATTTAAACCAGGTTTTTCTTTGATTTAATCTTTTATATCCATAGCATTACAATATTTCTTTGACATAACACTTGACGTAACACTTGAACTGGATCTAAAGATGGATAATGGTATAAAAATCTCTGGTTTTTAAGTGCTTCTGAAGCAGCTTCATGATACCTGTTTGTCCAGGTGATTGCAGTCTTACATCATTCTCTACAGAGTTTGGAAGAGGTTACTGTATCTACTCTTAGTCAGAGTTTAATGTGATATATTTAGTTTGGTTAACGTGGAAAAAATAATTGCTGTCTAGTTTTTTAGTTATTTGTCACTCAGCTCAATTCCTACTGAGTAGCTGAAACCTACTGATGATGTAATGCTGAATCTGGGAAGCACAATAGGTTTCTAAACACAGTGTTGATTTGGGACTGGAAATCACGATGATTTCTGTGGTCTGTTAAAACCCCAAGTGATTTGTGTGTTTTTGAAACATGTCATCATGAGCTCTGCCGAAGGAGATGTGCTTCCCTGGCTCTGATAACTTGCTCTTGCCATATGCAATCAGAGGTATGTATTGCGTAATGAATGTAATTTGGTTACAGGGCAGTTTGCTGTCTAACTACGTTTCTTTGTGTCTGTCTGGAATCAAATAACTAAATGCTAAAAGCAAGTGTTGGCCTGGTAGGGTATTTGCAGACAGATTAGAGAGCCCAGCTCTTCTTTGCAGTGATATAATTGATAGCAAATGAGAGAAGTAATGAGGTTTAAATTCTTAATTTAAAACAGAGCCTGTGTCTGAGATGTTACAGGAATAAACATGTGAGAAGTTTGGAACTTCCAGCAACTGCGAGCCTAAGCCATTAGCTAAAAAAGCTTGAGGGACTGCAGCAAATTTGAGTGATGTGTATAAGACAAACAAACATTAAATATATATATATGTATAAAATGTGTGTGTTTCCCTGACAAGGTTCATTTTTAGATGGCAAATAAATATTACACAAACCTAGTATTCTTTAAACCTTCACGTACCTAACAGTGAATTACTGAACTTGCGGAAGCATGGATTGTAATTGGACAATGGCAAACATAAAGGGATCCGTGAAAATTGCAGATGACTTTTGTATGTTTGCTTCATAAATGAGTGCTGATGATGTGAGCACACATTATCTGTTCCCCACAGGGTTATCTCTGAATACCTAACCTAAAGTTCCAAGTATTCTGAAAAAACATCATCCCTCAGTGTTTCACATTGTGCAGTCAGTGTACACTTCTGAAATTAGGTTCTTGATGTCTCAATTCTCCATCTGTAAAATAGAAATACCACCTCTTCACAAAGGTGGTGTGAAGATGGCTTAACGTTTGCATGCAGTGATTTCCCAGAGAAAAGTGAAAATGGGGAGCAGTTTCCTCACGTTTGGAGCAAGGTCTGCATAAATAAATGCAGGACCATACAGGAGACAGAGCAACCGAGTTGCTGCTTATTTTAGCATCCTCCGATCAAATGAAATGAGGCAAGGATCCTCTGGAAAAAAAATCGTGGGTATTGATTCTAAATGAGGCTAGTCCCATTGTTAGTTTCTATCCTCTGTCCAGAACTCATGGGTCCTCAAATTATAGGATGCATTTCCAGGAATAGATATGATACATATGTAGTTTAGAGATGCCAATGCTACCAGAATTTACTGTGCTGTTTAGCAACAAGAGACATAATTTCATCTGGCTCCTGCCTAACAGGTCCAGTAATAGAGTCTCTAATATTCGATGTCAGAGGGAAGATAAAAAGCAGTGTCTGTCATGGGGAGCTGAGCATTCCTGTTCTTTTCCTTCTCTAAAAATGGGATTGTGTGTGGGCAAAGAAGAATGCCAAGGAGAAGAACACACTCTTCTAAAGCAGACCTAAATAATGAATGTATGTATGATCTAAAAACCTGCCAGCTGTTTGGCATACACTTTGGGGTCAATTGTTTTTAAAGGAATAGGTACCTTGCTGCGGAAAAATAAAAGATTTCATCTTATGATATCAGTAGAAGCATCCTGAGGATGAAGCCGCTGACCTCCACTGCCTGTAACAGTATCTCCCACCCCAAGTACCACCAGCGGTCACAGCGTGCCAGCCACGATCCTGGGAGGTCGTTTCCAGCCCCGGCTGTCCTGCTGAAATGTGAAAGTGCACCCAGCAGCAGCGTCCTGGCGCGGTACCCTCAGGGTGAGCAGAGGTAATGTAAGCACATCCCCAGCAGCCCCTGCCTCTCCTCGCCACTCGGCATCACGTGCTCTGTTGGTGACTTGAGTTTGGAAGCGCGGGTGCACTGCCTAGACAAGGAGAGGATAAAAGGCTGCTTTCTCGGTTTGTTTTCCAAATGTTTTCAAATGTCACATATGCTTTGTGTAGACAGAGTTTAATACCAGCAAGCTGGTTGTGGTTGCTCCTGAGACTGTTTGTAGATGAGGTTGTAATTGCTGTAAGCGGGCTGGATACGAGTTTGTGAAATGATTTCAATGTCATCTGTGCTGTCATGTCAGTAGGTCCATAGCTCCAGCTCAAGGCAGAGTCAGCAAGCACCTCATGTCATGTACGAGCAACAGCTTTGTGCAGAAGGCATGGGGTGTCCGATAAGCTAGAGGCCATCCGTGGATGCTCTGCACGCTACCCAAGCTGCACGGAGAGCTGACCTGCATGTACCCAGCATGTGCCCAGGTGAGCATTAGTCATGTCTCTGAAGGTCAAGCTTGCTAACCAGCAAATGAAACCTCTCCTAAAGTCATTCTCTGACTTTTCTTCCCATGGGTGAAGTGGTTACAGATCTCTGCGTGCTGCAATAGCTGCTATCTCTTTGTGGACAAAGTAGTGCTCTGGGGCTCGTTCCTACCCTGTGAGCCAGCAGAGCATGAGAGTTGAGATAAAACCTTCCCCTTCCCTGATATTCTTGGTGATGGGCTTCAACTACCAGCAGCTATCAGGTCTCTGTTCAGCTGTCAGCCTTGGGCCAAACTGATCTCCAGGGGTTTTAATCGAAGATTCATGGATATGTACCCCATTAAAAGTGAGATGAGGGAGGCAAAAAGCAGCATAAACAGGAGGATGTAAGAGAGCAGTCTTTGTTCTTGTGTCCCCAGAGCAGCTAGCTCAGTATGGCCTGGGAACAGTGTGGTGTCCCCAGCTAGGAAAACAGCACCTCTGTGTCTCTGAACTTCCCTGACCTTTCACGTTATTTCAGTCTCATTCTCTGGAGTTCAAGGTACTGGCTGTGCTTCAGGAATTCAAAAGCATAAACACTCATCAGTTTGGCTGGCACTACTGTAAGATGAAAAGGGAGCTGGGAAAGAATAAAACACATCCAAAAGACAAACAAAAAGTACACGGGGTTTGTAAACACAGCATGTAGAGCTTCCACAGGGCTGTCCGGAATGCCCACTTCCCTCCTCCCTCCCTGTGCTCCTGCTCCTGATGCTGTTTTAAAGACATGTGGGACTTCTCCAGTACCTTTAATACAGCACGTGAACTGGGGAGGGCTTAGCTTAAGCCAAGGCAACTCGTTAATAGGAAATTCCAAGCCTGCCGAGTGGTTGCTGCTTTTGCTGCGAGCAAAGCATGGTTTTTCCACAGCCTAACTGTAAATCTGTTTGTTGTCCCTTCCTGTTCCTCCTGTGCCCCGGGGAGCACATGGTGCTGAGCCTGGGCTGTTGGTGCTGGTACATCACTGCCCACTTGTATTTGGGGCTGCCCTTCTGTACGCCTGTGCGTCAGCTCTGAGCAACCCTTTGGGTCTGGTGCTGCTGACCTATGTGCTTTTGTGAACTGTGGCAGTGCCAAAATGAGGAGTCTGACCAGGGGGAAGTCTCCCACCCATGCTCTGCTCATTGAGCTGAACTTGACATAAACGAGCTTCAGGTTCCACGAAGGACTTTCCAGGCCTAGGTTGACCTGCGGGTTTTGGCCGTGAGCAGTGCTACCATTCTGGCACTGAGCTGCAAGAAACGTGTTATGAGGAGAAGCTTCAAAATACACAGGTGTATTTCTGCGTTTTGTGTTGACCTTTCTTCCTTCTGGCACCGAGAGCCACATCGGCTCTTTGGTGGTCTTCGAAGCCTGTGCTTTGGAGTGTGTACGGAGCACAGGTAGGTTCACGGCGTGGTGATGCTATATAGAGAACTGGCTCTAGAGAACCAGAGTTTTTCTCATGTTTTTGTCTTCTCTGAATGCTTTTAACATTTCTGAGTTTCTCTGTCCTGGTCCATGAAGGACCGTGTGCCCTCAGGAGTGTTTCATACACACGAAGGGCTGGATTAACAGTTGTTGTCTACTTTACTTAGCTGGCTGTGCCGTTGTGAAACAGCTGAGTAGGTCCTGTCCTGGAGTACTCAAGGAAATGATGACTCAGGCCTGTGTTCCAGGGCTATGTGGGAGCTCCTGGGCAAAAGAATGAAAAAGGTTGAAGAAAGGACTGAAATCATGTGAATTGTACTGGTTTTAGACTTGGAAAGTATGTGACACTGCTTGTAAACATGATTTTACTGCAACTGGGGAAGTTGGTTTATTATGTGAGGGGTCCCAATAGGCATGAACTTGTAGGGAATTCAGAGAAGAGGAAACTGCAGACGAGCAAGGAAGCCAGTGGATATGGAAGCATCTCCAGGGATGTCCGGCAGCATTTTGCAGCTGCGGGCAGGTGTATCACCCGCTGATGAGGTTAAGTGCTTTTCCCCAGGCCAGCCACAAGGCCTGTGGCAGAGCTGTCTGGAATCAGGGCTGTTTCCAGCTGAATCACACCCTGCTGCCCCTGGAGTGAAATGTACATGGGGTAGGTGTGTGCTTATTTTTGGAAGAAAGCTGGAGGTTGGTGAAGTACATCTGCACTTAAAATACTTAACTTTTCAAGGGAAGAAGAAACAGCAGCTGAAGGAACGTTCCCAGCACTGATGCGGTTGCTCACAAGCACTCACTGCCTGCCACAGGAGGAACAAAGCAGCTCTTCATGTGAAATAGTAATGCTGGGTGCTTATTGCACATCTGCTATTAATTCCTGTCTGCAATGACTTTGGATCTGAAAATTTGAAAGGTGTGAAGATGTTTGTTTTTTTTTTTTTTTTTTTTGTTTTAGGTGGAGATATTTCGATATCTGACCTCAGTCTTGTACTAATATGGGAGCATTTCCCTGCAAATTAAGTTAATTCCTTGAAAACCTTAATGTTCCAGTTGGCAGATACTAGCAAGCCAGAGAAGCAATGAGCTTTCAGACCATCCTGGTGAGGACCAAAGCAATTAAGAGCCAGGAAGATTGCAGCTGGAAGTGGGTGAGAATGGGGGGGGTTCTCCCCAAAGCACTGAGTTAAAAATAAAAATACCCCTCAGCTGCAGCACCACTTTCTCTCACAGGACATCTCCAGCTGTACATGTAAGCATCTCTAGAAAGGCAGTGTGAGTTATTGCAAAGCTTTCTAATGGTCCCAAACAGAGAATGTTGCTCAAAGCAGCAAGGTCACATAACAAGGGTGCTGCTGGCAGCAGCACAGGTGAGAGCAGGCTTTCTGCTGCCTACTCAGCTGAAGGCTGACTCTGCTCTTCCACAGCTGCACCCCAGGGGGGAAATGCAGCTGCTCAGCTGAAGTGAGAGCCTCTGTGGAACAAGGAAAGTGTAGTTTTCTCTAGACTATAACCCCCCCAAAACATGCACGTGCCTTTAATTAGTGGTAAATTAAGTTGTTTCAATTAGTTTTCACTCCCTCACTCCTGTCTTGAGACAGGCAGTGCAGGTATATACCGGAATAACAGGTGCTGAAACAGCTGGTAACTAGAGAAATCAGGGAGAAGGGCAGCTGCCTATTACCCTTGTATGCAGCAACTGTGCATAAGACAAGGAAAAAAAAAAAACACCTCTCCTCCACTGCAGTTAGAGCCAGCTGGGGGTGGCAGATTCTTGTCATTGCACTATTACTTCTTGGAAACAGCAAGGGTAAGTTCAACTCAGGCAAAATGCCCTTGTCCTGCCAAGGGAGCATTACATTTCCGTGCCTGCTCTGTACAGTCAGGAGGGCTGGCTTGTTTGTCAGCACTACTACTCCAGAGTCAACAAGAGCTGGAAACTGAGAAGAGAAAATGACTGAACCCACTTTTCTTGAAGTGAAAAATTCAAATGTACATCTTCTGGTAGGTCCAGCTAAGGGAAGCTGCTCAGAAATGGGACTTTAAAAAAAGGGGGGGGGGCTACAGCAGCATTACCAGCTAAGTTTAAAAAAAAAGACAAAAAAAAGAGCCAAACACATTAAAAATAAGGATCAATTTGAAATCACTAACTGAAAAAAAAAAAAAGTACAAAAGTCATTTACTTTGTCAGTTTATTACTGGGCACAGCATCAGTTCATACATAAAAGCCACAGTAATATAAGCATTCCCTGTTTTTATTTAAAAAAAACATAGTATTTGGGAGGAGTCAAACATCCCAGAGGTCAGCTCTCAACAGCTCTCTTGCTAGTTGTAGTAGCAGCAGTTTTCTTTCGAAATACTATGAATTTTAAAGCTGTTAGTATGCTTAAAGCTGAGAAGTCTGAGCTTGCAGCAGTACCTCTGCTTCACGTGATAGAGCAGGCATTTCAGGAACTCCCAAGGTTGCAAGTATGCTCAGTGATGGTCTTTTGTAGTCAAGTAAAAATGCACCAGACAGACTCAGTTCTAGGTGTGGAACTAGAACCCTCAAATGCTTCTCCAGATACCCATGTTACCCTGGAGCAGAAGAGGCTTATCTAATACAGGGCTAGTTAAAGTACTGCTGTATCCAGACAGCTTTCCCCCAGACAGTACAGAATTCCTACACAGACAGGACCATTTCTTATGGAGTCAGTTAAGGTTGTAGCAGCAGAAGGTCAGTGAAGCTTGGAGAAAAGCTTCTGTAATTAAAGCAGAAAACTGAAAGGCACAATTGCAAGGTTGAATGTGGGCTACGTACAAAGTGACACATAAGCAGGCAGTTCAGACATCTAAGGGGATATGCAACATAAATACAACACAACAGTTTAGAAAAATAAGTGCATTAGTGTGATCCTTTACAACATAAGGAAGGAGGATTCACAAGAGCCTACAGAGGCCACTTAAGGCAAGGTTCACTTAATATTGCACTGGAGGTGGGATGGGGGGGGAATTTGGCAGAACCTGCCCAAGTCACCACGATACAAACAGCTTTTTGCCTGAGGTAGAATTGCATATATACTGCTAAAACCCAGTCAAGTCCTGCTCAACTAGTCTTCAGAGTTAAAAAAAAAAAAAAAGTGCAAAGTCAATGAGCCTCTTCCCCCTCTTAAAAAGATGAATGCTTCAGGTTTGACCCCCAAAAGCAAGTCTTAGAGCAAAGTTCCAGCCAAGACCACCTGCTTCCCACCTGGAAAGCAGCAATGACTGTCTTGGTGCTACAAGTAAGGAGTGTAACAGGTCCTAATTGCAAGTCCTACAGCAAACACGTTTTACAGCCCCTCCACTTCCTCCCTCCCCACCTACTTGCTAGTTTTCCCTTCATTCACTCAGTCTGGTATAGTTTTCAGAGTTAAGACTGTCCCTATTGTTTTCTTCCTTATGTCCCTTCCACTGAAACCCTGCAAGATGTTTTCATTTCAGCTCTTGGTCTTCTGGGGGACACTTGAAGTTTCTTCTAGGGACTCCTCTGTGTGGCACATGCAGGGGAGGATAGAAATAAGAGCCTCTTCGATGGAGAAGAGATGTTTATCTTCTGCTTGAGGACAGAAGTAGCGCATGAAGTCTGCCAGTCTCAGCAAGTACTCTATGTTGTGGCCAGCACAACCACTTGAGGCCATGATTTGCGCTGCAATGTCTTCTTCAGACGCTGGGCCGAGGTAGGATGGGTTCTGGGGGGTCGCAATGTAAACAAGAGCCTGGATGGGTTCCTCTGCATCCGTGTCCTGCGGGTGAAACTTCACCAGCTTGGTGTCGTAGCCCCCCAGGACAGCCTCTCGCATGTTCAGATACTGGAGCGATGCAGCGATCTGCTCCCCACAGACCTCATAGGCGACGCCCCACGTGCACGCCTGCAATGAAGATGGCACGGGGTGGTCAGGTTGGGGCAGCAATAGAAGCAGGCACAGCCAACAGCCCCCTCAGCTCAGCCCACCTCACCCGGGGGTCCCCATGAATCGAGGGCACAGAGGGAAGGGATGGGGTGGCCAAGCCCACCCGGGAGCCCCCAGCAGCACCGTACTCACCCCGCCATCCTCCATCAGCGTCACCACCCGGCCGGGCTGCGGGAGAGAGCAGAGGGAGAGCCGTCAGCAGCCGAGCCCGGCTGAGCCCCCCCCCCCCCCGGCCCCCCCCCCCCCCCCCACGGCCGCCCCTCGCTCACCGCCTTCTCGCTGCCGCGGTGGAAGGTGTCCCCCTGCCAGAAGCGCCGGCTGTAGCCGCGGATGAAGCCCACCTTGCGCGACGTGAACTCGAAGCCCGGCCTCCACACCAGCGAGCCGTACCCGAAGATCCACAGCGGCGGCGGCTCCGAGGAGGAGGAAGCGGGGGACGAAGGAGGGGGCTCGGGCTGCCCCTGGGGCCGGCCGGGGCACTCCTGAGGGCGCTGCGGATCCCGCTTCATGGCGGTGCCGGGCGCTGCTGAGGCGGCACACGCCGCCGCCGCGCTTTAAAGGCCGGAGCGGCGCCCGCCCCGCCCCGCACGGCCCCGGTTGGCGGCCGGGCCCGGCCCGGCTCGGCTCGGCTCGGCTCAGCCGGGCTGCCCCGCGGGTGATGCAACGAGGGCGGGGTGTTTCGCCGCGCATGGGGCAAAGCGGGGCGCGGGTTGCGTCAGGCGGGGAGCGGCGGCCGTTAGCCGCCTGTGAGGGGCGGCACGGCACCCACACCCCGGGGTGCTCGTCCTAATGGGGGGACCCCAGAGCTGGGAGGGAAGGGGTCGGGTCAGCGCGTCTCGGTGTGGTGCTGGAGGTGTGGGGCTGCTGGGCAGAGCTGCCTGCGCTTGGGTGGTGTGAAAATGAGGGAGATTGGGGCAGGGAGGGTGACGGAGTGCTCAGGAGCTGGCATCGCACGCCGTGGCTTGTCTTCGTCCAAGGTCAGCGGCTGCTGCACAACGAGCAGCCGATGTTAAACGGGTGAAGCCACGGCTCCAGACATCAGCGGAGCTGAGAGTCAGGTGCACAGGTGGGCATCGGCGTGATAAAATCCACGTAAAGGCAAGGAAATGGTGCAGAACCTGGCAAACTGCGTGCGTTTTCCCTCATGCTGCACCCAGGCTGGAGCGTGGGCTTGTGGTAGGTGCTGTGAGTTACGGCGATGGGCCCACAGCTGTCTGCCCTGCGACGTGTTCGGGTCGTGTCCTGGAGACCCAGCTGCGAATCAGCCTTAGGCAGGTCCTGATGGCTCAGGTGGTGGGTACAAATCACAAAGTTGTTCATTTTGGGGGTGGAGGAAACATACAAGTATTTTGCACTGTTGTGTTTGTCCTTTGTAAATAGACTGTATGGAACGATTAGATGCAGTCTTTAGTTTCCTGTTGGATCCCCTCCAACCATTACCCACCTTCCCATTCCACGTAACAGGGTGTTCCAGCTGCAGCGCGCAGGCTGTGGTGGGTGCTCCCTGTGCCTTGCCACATCCACCGTGAGTGACATCGACTGCGTGGCTGCCACGTCTGGCCTACCTGGCCTTATGTCGCATGCCCTTCTCCCCTGCCCTGCACGATGGGCTCCCTGACTTACCTTGGATTACCCCTCAATTTTAACAGAGCCTAAAGCTCCTTAATTTTCCTCTCCCCACTCTCTCCACTTGTGCTTTGCTCGGTCACCTTCCCTATCTCACTCAGGCTCACAGGTATGGGGGCGACTCTGAGTCCTCCCAGCCCTTCACACCACACACCCACACAGTTACTTACTTGTGGGTTTTCAGTCAAATTAAACCAGCTTCATCTGTGGATTCAGTCAGTCCACTGCGTCCCACTGCACGAAGTGTATATTTTTCATATTTACTTCTGGAAATTTTTCCTGCTAACATCAAGGCAATTTGAGCAAAACACAGAGTACGTAGTTAATACAAGTATTGAAACATTTGGCTGTAGCTGCATTACCTTTATCAGGCAAAAGCACAAACAGCAACAGACAAATCAGAGCCTAAAAGATAAGGTGAAGAAGCTGTTGCTAGGTTCTGTTCTTAGTGATACCAGTAAAAAAAAAAAAAAAAAACAAATCTAGCCTCTTCAACTTTCCTCAGGATTTGAATTTTTTCCATCTGAGAAATGAGCTGGAATATGCATCAGTCTTGCAAGTGAAGCAGCAAATATCTGTTAGTACAAGCTAAGGAAAAATGCATAAAGAAATAAAAAATACACTACTGGGAAATGACTGCATGCTCGCTGACTAAGGGGGAAAGACAGCTCCTTTCTATTGCAGTGTGTTCCTAATGGTATTTCTGAAAGACTCTGCTGCATAGCCAGGCCAGATCTGCAGTCAAGAGCCAATGCCTAAAGCAAAACCCCCTAGGGACCTGATTCAGAACCCCACGCCAGTTAAACGCTACAGGTTTCTGCTCCGCTCAGTGCTGCTACACCCAGATCAATTAATTAGGCATGAGGTTAGAAACTCCTTTTGAAGTCAAGTCCCTGACTTTCTTGCGTAAAGACTTTAGGATATTGCTCTATCATTAGGAGCACAGCCTGGGGAAAGACTATTTTTGAAATTGTGGCATATGCAGCAAGACTTTAAGAATTGTATTGGTTTCAAGCTTTCATCTTTGTTGGGGCTGAGCAGAAGAGGTATCTTGCAGATGGTGGAGATGTGCCTATGTGAGCAAAGCACGTAGGAGCTAAGGAGAGCAGGTGGATGCTAAGGGGAGGATTTAGTGTCTGTTAGTGTTGGAGCTTGCGTTCATAAGGCAAGGAGAACAGCCTGCCAAGCTAAACCACAGGAATGCTCAAATAGGTGTGAGGGAGGATGTGGCGCAGCAATGGAGTTAAAACTGTTAAGGAACAAGATGTAGGTTCAGGAGAGAAACAAAAGGAGATGGAAAAAAAAATAGACTTCATTTTAAAAGTGACAAAGGGAAAAATAAATGGAAGATAATGGTCATACTCTGTTAATTAATTAAAAAAATGTAAAATTCTCCCTGCCATTAAGCAACTGTTATTATTTTGCCTTGGTAACCTTTAGGAAGGAGAAAAAGCCAACTGTGGCTTTACTTGTTGCATCCTGAAACTGTTTTTCCTAGGTTGCAGGAAAAGGAAGGCCTAGTTTCTCTTTAGCAGTATGTGCTGTGCTTCCCCAGAGCAATTCTCCATGTTAGTGCCAGGTGACTAACAGAGTGCCAGAGCTGCCTGTTTTTCTGGATAACAATGAATCACCACAGAGCTGGAGGAACCAACAACAGGGCTGGCATGACACATAGCAGTGGATTGAAACCGTCATTAGCTTCATCTTGCATTTTGGGCTCTTATTTGATTCAATAAGCTGAGGACATGCACTGGGTTTTCCCCAAAGTTGTTCTGTTCAGAAAGTACTGACTGGGGACAGGAGGACTGCTGCTGTGTTTTCAAATACCACATCTTCCTCCATCAGCTTTCCTCTCTCTACAATGAGCAGACGAGATTCTAGAAAACAAATATGTCCCTTTTCCTGAGGCTTCAGTAAATATTACAGCTATTTTGATTGGAGGTGAAGTTCAAACAATGCCACAAACATTTTCAAGTGATGTAAATCAATACCATTCCTCTGATATGCGTGTTGCCATATTCATGTGCATCACCATTATTTCTGTTTGTTGAATCCAATTCTTAGGGCATTTACAAACCTTCAGATATGAACGCATCACATATCAGTACACAGATGTCCTTGATTCAAACACATGCAAATACAGAAGTGGCATTGTCAAAGCTTCCAGACAAGAGCTTGGGGATCAGGAATGATGCATGTAAGAGTAGGCAGTGGTGTGTTTGGATGTTTGCTGCATCTGAAGGGAATGCACTTTCATTGCTAACTGCTTTTACTCTTGGGGTAAATACAGTCCTGAGCAAAAAGAAGAAAAAATGGCAAAGGACTTACCAGTACTTTAAAGAGAACAATCCTAAACTCTAAGAGATACAATACTAAAGGGATACGAGGCTAAAAAAACAGAAGTATCTGTATTCAGGACAATGAAGGAACTGTGAAAACACCTGTACAGGTGATAAACAAGGCAGTGAAAACAAGTCTCCATGTTTAGATGGCTTGCATATCAACGGTAAGAAAAGTTTAGCAGTCTGGAGGATTCTTCTGACGGACAGAACTTCAGCTGCTGCTGGTCCACTTCAGTCCTATGGCTGATTCAGCTCTGACTGTTATCAGCTGTGATGGTAGTTTTTGCAGTGTGCCCGATTCATATCCCAAGGATAGGAATGGGTTTTAAGTCATGACAGACTTGATTAGTATTTGAATTAATTACATGTGGGAAAAAAAAAAAAAAAAAAAAAAAGTAATCCATTGATCCAGAGTGTTTTCACACGCTAGCAGTTCCCAGTGGCCTGGTAGTTTACTGAGAAGTCCTCTGAAGAAAACCCAATATCGTCTTTTTGGCTTTTTGGTCTTATAGACAGAAGTGATCTGCTGCAGTATAGTTTTTGCCAGCTTGCCCTTCCGTTCTCACTTGGAGCTTGTGTAAATGGGAATAGGACTGTTTTACATCATGGGGTTTATCCTGGTGACTGAGGGAGGAAGAGAAAGGAGGGAGCTCTTGTTCAAACTGAATTGGCACAGAAGTACATGAGCATTAGATGGACATGAGTGACATAGTCTGGAGATCGAAAAGACCATCCTAACCTTTAGAGCAGCAAATTTTTTATATTGCACTCTTACTTCCCCAGCTGAAGCAGCAACAGCAAAGGAACCCCTTTATCTAGGTTTAACTGCAACAGAGCTCATTTGATGTCTATCTGTTATATCTATTACCTACTGTACCTTTCCATCCAATGCATTTGAAGAACAGAAAGTTTCAATTTCAGGAGCATCACAGGAAATAGCCTGAGTATAGCTTCAGTCAGTTAGAACCCAGCTCCACTTTGAGCTTGTGGGCAGTTTTGACCCTGCTGGCAGGGGCTGGCCTTGGTGGCTCTGGTCATCCTGCCTCTGTCACATTCCTTATTGCTGACTGATTGCTGAGGTTCCCCAGCACTGGCCCAAAAATAATTTCTCCATAAGGAATCAGAACTTCAGTTTCAGACTGGTTTTTATCTTGGTTAAAGGCAGACACGGTAAGCAGAGACTGAGGAGACAGTGTGGAGGATTGTTGCAGGAGCTCAGAGAATTTTTTAGATTAAAAACTCAGTAAGAAGCCTTCTAGTCAAATAAAAAAATGGATCAAGAAAGAAGTGAGACTCCAAGCAGTGATATAAGCATCAAGATGACTTGGATGCAAACCAATAACAAACAGGATGGTGATTGTTATGACTGTTAAAAAAAATTGCCACATCTGAAACAAAAGCACAGGTCTAAGAGCTCCTGTGCTTGTGTCAAGGGAGGTGAAAGAACAGACACAGCAAGAGTTCATAAGCAAAGAATGTAAATATATCAAAATGGGGCAGGCACCACATGACTGGGAAAAAGAAAGCAGTGCCCATATTTGAGACATGAAAAATGAAATGCAACATAGAAAATGAAAGATAATGCATTTGAAGAACAGAAAGTTTCCATCATCACAGGAAATAGCCTGAGTATAGCTTCAGTCAGTCAGAACCAAACTCCAGAATTTCTGGAGATTTGTGATGTCAGAAAAGCTTCATCAGTTTACAGTGATAAAGTTTTGACCTGACTTGCTTGCAGCTGTTCTTGCCCACATCATCACAGGGTGTCCATAACAAACATTGTTTGCATTGTTTATCTGAGGCCTAAATATTATAGATTCCTTTTCTGCTAAAGCCCAGACACTGCCAGCAAGAGGATGACCACAAATCCTCCAGCAGGCCCAACTCAGAGTCAGGAACCTTCTGACTGATGTACTAACAGCAAAGCAAGAGTTGCAGAACATATGCAGACCTCGAAGCACCATCTCACCTGCTTGAGAAACTCCAAACCAGATGGTATTAGAGTATTGTCTGGAGTTTAGAAGGAAGGGGTGGGGAGCGGGCTGAAATTCATGTCCTACTTGCCAGCAAAGAAGTGAGCTACAACAAGGTCTGCAACCAAACTTTAAGAAAGGACCAGAACCAACTGACTTGCTTTCTGAAGATGGGTAGCAGCAGTTTCCCAAATGTAATAACAGCACAAGAAGCTTCATGGGGGTGAAGTTTGGAATGGGTCCACGCAGCACAAACAGGAACCACCTCCTCCCTCTGCCAGCCAGCTGGGAGAGCCCAGCGTGCACTACTGCAGGGAGAGCAGCCAGCTCCCCAGCAGCACTGCCGCTCCTTGCTGTGGCCAGGGGGAGGGCTTTGCATCTGCAGCAGTTACTAACAGTCTTCATCTGAGGGAGAAAGGGGCCCCAGCTACTGCTCAACTCATCCAAAACCTTAAGAAGGCGAGAAGGAGGCTAGTGGTGGTTATGTTTAGGTTCTTGGTTGCTCTAGGGCAGGAAGATGTATGTGTCACCCTTCCACTCAAATCAAGTAATCAGCCACTTGCCATGTGAGATCTGTGTGGAGAAAGAGAGGTAAGCAGCTATGTCGATAGGAAGCTCCTCCTTCCTTGGGTTCTTTCTCTGTTACAGTTTTTGTTATGTGTAAGTATGTCTCACATTGCATTTCACTGTTTTGAAGGTATAAGTGTTGCTGGGAGTGAAGGAGATAGCACATGTGATGCTTAATGCAGAGGAAAACAAAATGTTTCATGCTGTTGTATAAGCAAATGTGATTTGCTTTTTCCTGAAATTGCTAAAAAGTCTGGTTGCTGTCACCTAAGGAATCACCCTGAGGGGTAGATCATACCAAGCAGATTTTTTGCTAGTGACAAATACTGGCAGGCTTTGCTTTAAACATGGCCATGCTGGGAAAAAAATGTGTTTGTTAAGACTATGTCTATGCCTCAGGAGAACTTTTATTCCTGGGGAAAGTTCCTCTAGCAAACAGCTGAAAATCTTTGTCTTTATATTGTAGTACCTCTGGTACTGAGATATTGTAGTACCTCTGGTACTGAGAACTGCTTTGATACTTAAAAATAGCTGTAGATGTGTTGTATGTGAGCCAATGTGTTTGGTTTTCTGGTATTAATAGGAGAGATTCTGGCTTAACAGTAACTCTGCTCCTTTTGTGATTTTTGAAATCATGTCCGCTTAGGCTGGTTAGTTAGTTCTCAGCTGTCTCAGAATAAAAGCCTGCTTTCTTCTCCCTATAGTTTGATAACCTAGGTATGCCATTTCCCTTGCTAAGCCTTGCCATGATTAGCTCAGCAGACCTGAAGATCTGTCCTTTGCTAATTACTGGTGCTCTTCCTCAAGATGAGGAGCAGAACACACTAATGATCACCACCTTAAAGCACAATGATATTTATTTAGAACAAAATGTTATGGAAAAAAACACTTAATAAGCCAAGAAATGACTTGCACACCTGCTAAGCGTTGCCTGTCTGCCTTGTGGTGCCCTGGCAAATATGATAAGCAAGTTCTGCCAGCTCTTTAATTCAGAGAGAGCATCTGTGTGTCAGATCAGGCTGTCTCTGTGTGAGGCCCCAGAAGACAAAGCCGAGTGCCAGGACAGCAGGCACGGAGGACTTGCATGTGCACAGGTTCTGCAGAAACACTCATTCAGCCTGGAACACAAATGCATGAGTAACGTGTTGCCCAGCAGCCTGTCAGCCCATCCTTTCCATGCTGTGAGCCATAGGTCCACTCTTGAGCATCTCTCCACAGTCACGTACGCTCCTGCCTGTAACCTGGGTGCCAGTCGTGCCGCTCTGTGGAGCCGTGTGCCTGCCACCTTCTTGTGTGTGGGGACAGCAAGAACTTGCAGGGCTGGGTAGCTGAGAGTACTTGAAAGGACTCAGTGGCCATTGGACTTTGTGTATTGCTGGTAACGGGCATTGTCCTCCTATGCTTGACCATGTGCAAGATCAGAAGAGGAAAGCATCTGCCTGGGCAGAGCTGGTGTGTGTGGTGGCTGTGACCCCTCCACGGGTGGTCCTGGTGCCTTCCACACTTTGCAGCCTTTGAGTTTCAGTGTAGCAGCAACTGAAAGCCTGGTGTTACCACTTCCATCAGGGGGATATCGTAACTCTCAGATACTTAACTCCTAAAGATGATGAGGATAAATCATTTCCAAATTAAGCCTCTTTCCACTCAGCATAGGAGATGTGAAGCTTCCAGGCTCTGTGGAGTGAGAGGTCAGGAAGTGCAGCTGCAGTCCATGTAGGAACTGAATTTTTCTAGTGAAATGGAACAATGTCTATTTTTAAGAGCAGTAATGATTTTAGTTGTCTGTCACTGGACTGGCAGTGGCTCTGTTTTTCTCTTGAAAAACAAAAACAGACATACGTGTATTTTACTGCTTTTTATTTATTTTTTCAACTTTCCTTTCTACCCCATATGCAAAATCTGAGCCATGTGGCAGAACAGTTGTGCTGTCCTGCACGACGGAGACAAGGCTCGGTGGGGTGCATTGTGTCAAGTCTCAGGTGTGCTGGTAACAGGAGGCAGGTAGGAAGGAAGAACCCCAGCGCCCACACTTTAGGCACTGGCTGCCTGGCCCAGGCTGCTGCCGTACTGAAGATCCACGGGGTGAGTCAGAGCAATAGCATAAAGTGGGGTGAATTCCTTGTGGCTGCACTGTGCAAGGGGGTGTGATTTGGGGAACATGACTCCAGGCACGTACAAAGACCGGGAGCCGCTGGGCTGCTGCACCTTGCTGCCCGTGACTCATGCTGCTGTGCGTGGGAAGGGCTGCCTCCGACTGCGTGGATGCAGCAGCTGGGCTTACCATGCTTGTTGGCATTTCTGCCCTAGCGTTGTGTCATCGAGACTGCACCTGGAGGCACCAGAGAGAAGCAAGAAGTCACTGCCCAGAGGCTGCATCCTTTGCTTCTCTTCCCTGGGTGTGATGAGGCACAGGTGTGTTTCGTACAAAATTCTGGCCGTGTTGCTGTGCTGTGACTGAGTGCCTGAACAAGCAGGGCTCTTGTTGTGCTGTGCAGCCAGTCCATGAATCGCCTGCAGCTTCCCTGCTTCCAGTGCAAACTTGAGGTGAAAAGGCTGCTGCCAGCCTTTAGATCAAGTGCACAGTAAGAGGAGTAACTTAACAGCTTTTGCAAGGTGCAGGGATGCTCCAGGTGTGCTTCTCACCGTGTGTGGGCAGGGGTAACAGCACAGTTCTGTGGTCCTTGGTCCTAACTGGGAGGCAACAGAAAAGTGACTCACGTGGCATTGCATCCACTTCTGTGCAGGGGACACGGTGACTCGAGGGACGGGTGCAGGGCCACACAGTAGCTGTGAGACTGACTGCAGAACGATGCAGGCTGGCAGCGCCCAAGCTCTAGGCTGGTTAAGACCACTTAGGAAGGTATTTGAGCTACGCTTCAGAGTTCCTCAGCTGTCCATAACCTGTTGGCACCAGCAGAGGAAGCTCTGCTCCATCGACAGCTGTCATCCTCCACCTGTGTTATCATTTGCGTGGCCTAAACTAGCACCCGGTGTTGGCAGAACAAGATGATTCCTGTTGCCCTGTTCTCGTGTCTGCTTGGGTAACTCCTCTGTGCGTGTAGCTGCAGCGGCACCTGAACTTGTTCCTGCACTCACTGACCATGTCCTGATGTTGTTTCTCTTTTGGCTGACTCTGACCTATCTGTATGCCCTATGAGATTGTTTTTCCTCTGTCTGCTCTGGTTCTGCTATCAGTCCTGACCTGGCACCAAGTTCTGCTGTGACATCATTCCGTTGTGGATTTTAATTCTTCTCCTGTTTCTAGCTTTGTTGTATCTCAGCCCCTGCTACATGCTGAGCTTTTAGGAACTGACCTAAGAGCACAAGCTAAACTTAGCCATGCTGAATCCAATAGCTTCATGTATCCAAGGCCAAAGTTGTCCTTGTGACTCCAGCTCCCCCCGCCTCCCCCAGTATCAGCTCTCAGCAGCTCTTTGATAGCTTGAGGTGCTGTGATAACTTTCCAATGCCAAATATCCTGTCTAGTTGTTTATATCTGTGCATAATGACAGTGAAAAAGCTACCAGGTCAGGATGGAACTGCAGTTGGTTTGGCTGGAGTAAAGGATAGTGTAAGGCTGCAGTTATCTGGGTCCATTGGGGTCCTGAAAAATAATGAGACTTTTTGGGGAGAGGTGGAGAAGAGGGAGAAGTGAGGTTGATGTGGCTTACTTACTTGTTACACATAATCAAATTAATCCAACCTGCACTCCACCTGCATCCTTGTACCTCACTGGTAGCACTCATCTGCCAGAGACATCCAGCTGGCTGTGACAGTGCAAAATGGAGTGTGGCATAATTTGGGGGCAATCTGTATCGAGGTTTTACCAGGGCACCCTCCCTGCTAATGGCCAGCGTGAGCTCTGGCAGTGAGCTGTACAGTATGGGCTGTGGGGAGTCTTCTCCTAGAGCTGCATATGCCCTGTTCACACGAAAGCTAGAGGCTGGTGACTGGTGTGTCAGTGGAATATCAAAGTCATAACCCAAATGATTGGTACATGATGTAATGATTAAACTGGAATGCTGTACTCACGCAGAGGCCTCGTCACCAGCTGTTTACTAATGCCGGTGCTACACATAGCCTGGGGTTACATCAGGCTAGGGAGAGCGCAGCCAGATTTTTGTGAGGTGGGAATAACTAGACTGGTGCCAGGACAACAGCTGACAGTCAGCTTTTTTTGATAGGTATTTTCTTCCTCTTATTTCATGGAAAAGCCCTGAAACATTCCCACGATGGTGGCATCGGTATAAGATTTCACAACTCACAGCTAACACATGTACTTTAGGCCTTCAAAGACATGTGAAATCCGCCCTGGTACACATTGGAGTATCGAGGAAAGACTGTCTGTCCTATTTTGTGCATGTATCAGGTAGAAACCAATCATTTGGCTCCATCTCACCTGTAAGAAAATGAATAAGCTCTCACCCCACAGTCCCCAGACCATTATAACAAAGTTGCTGTACAACTGCGTGCCTTTCAGCTTCTGATGAATGCGCACCTGCTCTCTGAAAAGGCTCGGTGGTGCAGAGCCCATTCTTTTGTGGGATACACACACATCATGCTGCACTATACTGGGAGCTTTCCCATATATTTTAGTCTTGTCTCCAGAAGTCCAATTTCAGAAGATCTCTGCCAGCTGAAACAAGAGGGCTGTTGCCTTATCACCCTGTAAGAGGCTAATAACTTTTCAGGATAATGTGTTTTTCCTTTTAAATCACCCTCTAATCTCACAGGCTCCACTCCTATAGTGCTTGGCTGCAACCTGCTAAGACCCCAGCAAGCTTGTGATATCAGCTGGAGCACCTGGGCACTGTCTGGGAGAGAGGGGCTTAAAGCAGAGGTAGATGCGGGGGGAGAAGCCAGTTTTGTCCTGCTCTCTGCAGTGTTGGTTGGTGGAAGCTTATTCCTAAAGTCTGGTACTAGATGCTAATGCTGATATCTGTAGCTTTATTTGAAATCCCACTGCTTCAGACAGGAAAGTACAGTCACAGTGCTGCCCAGTCGCAGGCTGACCATCTCTGTGTGTAACGTTATGATCAGACCACATTCTGTTTACACAAGAAAATAAGGATCTTTTGCAAAGCACGACTGGATCAAAATTAGCAGAGGATCCTGTGTGAAGACTGAGTTAAAAATGTATTTAATCATGTGCTTAATCTAGATTTAATCATGTGCTTAAGATTAAGCAGTTAGTGATTCCTTTAATTTTACTGTGTCTGTGCATATCAGACGCCTTCAGAGCCAGAGGTATGAAGGATCCCTTGAAATCTGCCCATGCCTTTTCTCTTCAATCCTGGAGAAGGCTGAGGTGGTCAGACTGCTGTCCAGGAACTGTTTAATAACTCATCTCTACTTGAATTATTGGCCACCTGTTCCTCGCCTGTCCCCCACTTTGTTACCTCCTGTGCTGAAATCGGAGCCTATGCTAGGAGATCTCCTTGTACTGACGCTGTGGGGGTTCTCTTCTATAGCCAGCTGGTGGGGAAGCTTCCCACACGTCGTCTGCTTTTTTCACTGCCCCTCCAGACCTGCTGGCAGAGCTGTGTAGTACACATTTTAGCTTAAATGAGCAGGGCACACAAACTGCTGTGCAAGAGGTTAAGCTAACTTCTGCTGGCAGAGCAGCTTGAGTGCACATCTACTTCCAAGTAATCTTCTTTCCCTTTAGCTCTCATTAAACAGGCTTTCCAAGTTTGCACTGCCATGTTATGCAAAGGAGCACAGCAGAGCCCTTGGATTTCTTAGCTGTTGGATTTCCATGGGTGAGCAGACAGCTCTTGCTTGTGAATGAGTAAATTGTGGATGGATAACTGCACAGGCAGGTTAAGTGCAAGGATTGAGATTTCAATGTGATGTGATGGATTGGCCTGCGATGGGGATGGATGTAGCTGTGGAGGGCTCTGTCCACCTAATGCAAAGCCTAAGGGCTACATTTCTTGCAGTCAAGCAGTATAAATAAGAGAAAATCTAAGCCAAGAACTGTTTCTCTTCCTCCCTTCAAGCCAGGGTGACTTGCTGTATGCTGAATGTAAATTTAATTCTGCCACACATTTTCTTTCAAACATCAGCAGGTGTGAGCTCTGCTAATTCTTGCATGATGACGAGTTCTGCACCAAAGGAGAGTCAAAACCCGGCTCTGTAGCAACCTCTTTGAAACCTCCAGCCTGAGAAATAATCCCCCTGTCAAACTTCAGCCACTTTCCTGTATCAGAATTTGCCTGCTTTCTTTGAGCTATTTTTGGCTGTTCTTTAGACATTCATGTGGCAGAGGGTGATTATGAGAACAATTAAAAAGGGGTTAAAAGGTGCTGTGCTGGCGATTATGGAAGAAAGGTGTCATGGTGTGGGTGTGTAATAGCTAACATGTTTTGCATATTGCTCATGCTGGAATGCACTGTGAGGTGAGAGGACCCAGTCCCTGAGCAGAGAGGTCACTGTGGCATGTCATGGTATTGGTGAGATAAATAGCAAAGGTTGCATCAGGTTGCTGAGCACTAGCAAAAAAGAACATTTAAAGAGTCCTAAAATGAGAGAAATCCGTGGGGGAGGGCCAGCTGGGGGCTATGTGTGCTTTTTTTCCCAGAAGAAACTGGATCAAAACAGTTACAAACTGAATCCCCCAGCATTTCCATGGTATCTGCTGGACACCTGGTGCACTGGATTAAAACCAAATCACTTCATACGGTGTGACCAGGTTAGTCAAGAAACAGCCATAAATGGGGAAACCGAGAAACAATGGAAAGACAGAAAACAGTATTCAGCTCTCAGTATGACCCTTTAAATTGAAAAAGCAAAAAGCAAAACAAAAAAAAAGTCTGACATAGATTTCGTAAGTGAGAGAATTGGGGAACAACAATGGATGTCATTTGAGAGCATCATTGGTTTTTTATGATTTTTATGGATAAACCTCTCTCCTGGTATGTTACCTCTGTATGAGGGAAATTAAAGCAACTGCTTAGATGCTGTTAATTGTCAAATGCTGTATCTATGGATCCTCTAACAACTCTGGGCAGGCAGATTGTTCCTCCTCCCAAGCAGTTTATTTATTATCAGTTCTTTTCCACTCTGCTCATTCTCATTTACTTCTGAGGGCCTTAAGCAGAACTATTGCCCTCACAGCAAGCTCTAATTTGTGTGTGGAGAGATGATGTGAAAGAGGTATGCTGATAACCAGGACACTTGAAATGATTTTATGCCTTCAGCAGACCAAAAGTACCATGGAACCACAGCCTTGACCTTGCTGTATTTATTGCCTCTAACCTGTGTACGCTTCCTGCCTGAGCAGGCTCAGGCATTGCATCAGTGTCCTCTGGTAATGTGCAGAACTCTTTTTACACTGGCTAATTGAGCCTAACTCATTGAGGCAGATGAGTAAGGACTAACTATCCCTCTCAGAGGTGGGTGAGTAAGTATTAGCCCACTTTACACCTGGGAAGAGCAGTGGAGGGAAAGTGGCTTGCCCAAGGGTAAGTGGGAGCTGGTGTGAGCGATATCAGAGCACCCTGCTTCCCTGCACCCAGGCCACAAGCACAAGGAGCTGGAGCCTCCTCCAGCACCCGCCTTCCTCTGCCATGCTGGGAGGGAGCGAGAGGTCACCAGCTGCTCAGGTGCATTTGTGCTGCTGCTCGGACCTCTCCTTATAATGGCACTGTTGGGAGAAGGAAGAAACATGAGAGTTACACGCCAGGTCCCACTAAACCACCCTTTTCTCATGCTCCGTGCACTAAAATAAAGGTGCAAGTGAACCTTTCAAGAGATACCACTCTTCTTATTTTGAAGATGACAGTGTATTTTGTATAGATCTGGCCTAGTAGATACACCACAGGTGTCTAATCATGGAGAGTGAAGAAATTGTAAAGTTCCTTATTGAACAAGGGAGATAAATTAAGTTTTGAGATATCCATCCTGGATTAGGTTTCATATTGCTCGCTGGGTGTGAGGTACCATGGTGGGTGATGTATCAAGAGAGGCATGGGGGAGCAGGCTCAGACACCAGCCGCGCTGCCAAGCAGAGTAGCAGCACTAGTGACATGGTGGCAACAGGCACACGTTGGCCTGCCGAGCGCTGGCAGGAGGACAGCCTGGGTAGTCCGATGGCAAGGGGGATGCTGGCCTCGTTTCAATTGCTCGGTCTGGCTGCATCAGTGCCCTGGTTGGTATTTCCTTCCTTCTTCTCTAGAGAAAAGACAAGATAATTTGAAGCGCAAAGCCAAGACTTTGCCCTCTGGAGGGGTTCCAGGGCTGCAGATGGACCGGGCTCTTTGCAGTGCTGCTGGAAAGCAA
This sequence comes from Oxyura jamaicensis, assembly GCF_011077185.1. Taxonomy (NCBI): domain Eukaryota; kingdom Metazoa; phylum Chordata; class Aves; order Anseriformes; family Anatidae; genus Oxyura; species Oxyura jamaicensis. The sequence continues at coordinate 22,432,015 of NC_048897.1, forward strand.
TCACATTTGTAGTTCAGGGGAAGGGGAGAGGAGGAGGGAGAGTCACTGAACTGACAGCAGGGATAAGAAGGTAGCTCATTAGCACATCATCCTTTCTGCACCCTTCTGTGTGGGAGCAGATCTCCATATGATGACATTCAGAGTCTGGCAGGAATGTCATCCTGAGCTAGCGGGAATTTCTCCACAAGAAAGTGCGAGTGGGTAAGTCTGAAGAGATGGAAAGTGAGCTCCTCAGTGGTCCAAAGAGCAGGTTCATCCTTCATAGTTCTTCTCAAACTTTGCCATCGGCTGCTGACCTGGAATGTGGAGAGGAAGCATGGAGCTAATGAGGTATTTGTTTATAAAAAGTAAAATAAAATGCCCACAGGATGTATAGCACTGTGGTGAGGCTCCTTAAGGAAAAGGGATCAGCTCTGGCAGCCCATTTTTGGAACAGCCAAAAAGAGGCTTTTCAGTGCTGCTTTCAGCTTGTGCCAGTTACAGTAACTTGGGTGCATCCTGCAACGTGACAGTGACAGCGAGGTGGAGGGCAGAGCAGAGAGAAGTGTTTGGCTTCAATAGTAAGGTAGCCCCCACTTAGACAGGATCTCAAAGCACTGTACAAACACCTGCTGTAACCTGTAGTGGCAGCAAAACCTGATGGAGGAGAGGGTAAATTCTGCACAGCGGGCAGCTACACAGCCTGAACAGAAGGCTCTATAGCCTTCTAGGAGCTATAGGAGCAGGGAGAAGAGAGGGAATAGACACTTCACCCTGAGTTCCTGTGGTCCTGATTCACACCCATGTAACTCTGCTGGAGTCAGTGCAAGTGCACTAGTACAAAGCTGGCTTTATATCTTGGTTAGCAAGATATAAAGGATGACATTCCCCATTCTTCTGGGAAATGGCTGACCTCTGCAGATCTGCAGTGGGAAGGATCTTATCCTGTGTTGTTCTGTGTGGTTGCACAGTGCCTTGAATGCCTGAATGCCTTCACCTTTCTGGAGAATGACCTGGCACCTGTCCTTGCAGGCAGCACTTTGTAATGCCTCAGTACATTCCCCATTGCGGTACAGACTTATTATTTACTGACTCACTTGTGGCTGTTGCAGTCCCAGAGCTAAGCAAAGCTCTCTCTTTTCTAATTATTTATTTATTTATTTATTTATTTTAAAGGCACTTTGGGCAGCTATCTTCAATCTGTGGCCTTGCAATGATGCACCTATATACTCAAACTGTTAGTAAGCTATCCTTGTGGCCACAAAACTTGCTCAGACTAACAGTGCGTGCCTGTGGCCATGCAGCACAGGGCATTTAACTTTGTTAGCGCCCTGACTCCATTCCCCATTAACAGGATGGCACCATGGCAGAGGACTGCTGTGTTTTCAGTTCCAAGAGACCAGCATTAGTGCCGTAGCCACGGGCTGTGACCGCTCTGTACACTTCTACCAGCTCTACAGGGTAGGTCAGAGATGCTGTTTCTCTGGCTCCTGAGGGGCTGCAAGACTGTATGTGCATGTGTGAGGCTTATGGATCTGCTGCAAATACTTTCTGTTCTTTCCCACTGCTCTCCTTGCCCTCCAGCACAGATGAAGCTACTTGGCTATCCAGAGATAAAATCTGCATGTGATAACTGGTGCATGATGAAGAGCTCCTTCAGCACTAGAGCTCTCACCCACTCCCACATGCTGCCAGTTTGGATTTGCATGGTATGATCTGTTCCTTTCCAGCCTGTTCTCAGCAACATGCCCCACAGTAGCATGCGGTGGGACAGTCCACAATAAAGTTAATAAAGAGAACATACCCTGCTACCATTGCCCGCTCAGATTTCCAACAACAATGCAAAAATGGGGTAGCCATAAAGCTTTGTATTGCACTGGGATCACTGATAGTGACACAGACTTATTTACAGATGTTTTAGTAAGAAAACAGCTAATTAAAAGCATGCATATTTATATAGTTTTTTATTTTATTTTATTGGGTAGAACAGTTACAGCCACTCTTGTCTTCATTCTGCAGTTCAGGATGTCCAGGGTCTTTCCTGTGTGGTGTGTTGTGGCTCAGAAGCACCTGAGGATTGTGAAAGCCACAGCAAAGGACAGTTCTTTCCTCAAATACTTTACAGTTTATTTAGACAAGACAGGCAAAAGGTGAAGGAACAGAGTGGGTTTTTGTTGTTGTTGTTGTATATTTTTCTTTTTGCCTACTGCAGGTGAGATGTGAGGAAATAAAGTGCCAGCCAGATGCAGTGCACGGGCATTCTGCTAAGCTTCATCTCCTCAAGCTTGCAGCAGCACCTTGACCACTGAGCTGTTCTGAGCAATCCTACGTGCAGACCAAGCTTTGGCAGCAACAGGCTCACTGGCTTTCTGTGGGTGGATAAGCAAGCAGCAGTCACAGATACTTTTGTACCATGCAGACGTGAAGTTGCCGGAGCAGAAGCAATATCCCTTGGTCTCCCACTTGCTTTGCCATCCCATAGCATTTCTTCCCCAACAGCATCTCCCTGATCTTCCCAGGCTAAATCCTCTACTGACACATCCTCTGTTCAGTAGGTGGCTCGCCCTTCACCTTGGCCTTTCGAAACACCACCTCTGCTTAACAGTATGTAGCCTGCCTTCTTTAATGCATTTTTTTGGAAACTGGCACCTTAAAGCTAACAATTTTTGGCAGCAAATACCACATGATCTTATACTTATGAGGCACTTCGGTGAAAGGGCCATACAAAGAAATCATTGCAAACCACAAGAAATGAAAATGCAGTGACACTGGTGGAACGTCCAGCTGGCCTGTGAAGTGAGTCATGGGGCTGGACACAAAACCTGTCCTACTCAGGGGCCTTTAGATAGCACTTTCCTGCCAGGTGTCTCGGAGCCCTCTGCAAACACAGGATTCAGACTTTCTCATGCTCTTCTGTGGCATGCTGCTCGCTATGGAGCCATCTGAATAGGTCTCTTCTTCATCCTTTCCCTACAGGAGGGTCGTTTCACCTAAGGAGGGTGGCAGCGGGGCTGCCCCTGACCCACCTGGCTGGTCACTTCATAGTGGCTGAGGAAATTGCATTTGTACTGGCTGACCTGGGCATGCGCCTCTGGCATATATATCTGCAATAGCTATTCAGTGTTCATATTTTAAAGGTGGTGAGATGACACAGTAAACTGGAATGCGTATGAGCTGGTGCGGGCCCTGAACTGGGCACTGTGCATAGAGGATTGTCTGGATCAAGCTGTGGTGGGTCACTGCTGCAGTGGGCTGCAGCTGCAGGAGAGCCCGCGGAGGGTCAGACCCCGGAGCTGCCTCGCAGCTCCGATGAGCCTCCTGCGTGCTCCGGTAACAGCTGCTGTTACACGGGGACCGCTCATGGCCCTGGCCCCAAGGCCCTTAAAAGTCACAAGTGTACAGCGTTTGCTTCCCACCCGCCTGGGGAAGCGTTCCTGCCCCCGGGGGCGAGGAGCCGCGGGGCCTCCCTCCGTCCCGGTCCCGGCTCCCTCCGTGCCCCGGTCCCGTCCCGCCGCGCTGCCGGGGCGCCCCCTGCCGCCCCTTGCCCTGTCCGGCGCCGCCGGGCCCGGCCTGCGGCCCGTGGGGCTGCTTCCACCGGCACCGGGGGGAGCCGGGGCTGCAAACGGGGGTCCCGAGGGGTGATGGCCGTCCCGCAGCCGCCCCCAGCCCCATCGCCCTCGAGCACAGGCTCCAGAGGGGCGAGCGTGTGAGCGCTGCGGTGGCCGCACGTGGGGCAGCCTCAATGGAGGCGTCGAGGCTACCACCAGCCACATCGTGGCTATCGCCAGCCATGTCGCGGCTGTCCCCATCACAGCCTGGCTTCCCCGTCCGTGCCGCTGGGAGCGGGAGCCAGGCCTGTGGCGGCGGGGAGGTTAACGGGGATGTCGGGGCTCTGCCAAGGCCGGTGTTTATTGTGGTGTTTCTGCTTGGGAAGAAACCGGGGGGGCTCGGGGGGGTGGGAAGCTGGCTGGGGCTTGAGAAAAACAGTTGGCACAGTTGTAATCGGTCAGGAAGCAGGAAATGATGTCATGAGGTAACAAACAGGAAGCGATGATGGAAGCACAATGCGGGCGCTTTGGGCCCAAACTCAAGGAAAACGCTCCACGGCCGCGGGTGCCGGAGGAGGGAGCGATTCTGCCCCCGCGCACTCGAGCGCGGCTGTTTTGCTTTCCCAGATACTGTTTACACTGAGCTGCTATTTAAACAATAAGATGGGAACGGTAAACGATAATTTGCACTTCCGCAGCTGCTTTTCCCAAGGAATCTGAAAGATATGAATGAATCCTCACAACATCCTCCCGAGGCACGTTGGCATTATTAACTCCATCTTGTATGTCAGCAGAGGGGAGCAGATTGGGGTTGAAAGGGAGAATTCTGAAGGACGTGATGGGGATGAGTGTGGATGAAAATTCAGGCATCAGGATGCATCCCACACAACCCAATCCGTCAGTGTCAGTTATGATACTGGCCTTTCCAAGAGCTGCCCTCGAGAAATCAGTTTGCTCTCCCTTATTTCATCTTCCCTTCCAGAGAGGAAAGCTTGAAGTGTCTGCCTTTCTGCATGAACCCAAGAAAAACCCAGCACTTGAACTGGAAGCTTCACGCTTGGATGGCTGCCATGAGGTGAAGCGAATCCTGCTCCAAATGAATCCGCATGAGCTGAAGATGCCAGGTTATGGAACAACTGCATATGAAAAAATGTATATCTGATGTAAGGGCTCCTTAACCATGTTAACTGTCTCAATGGGAAAGGAGCTTTTTGTAATTAAAAGTACAAGGGAATTTCTACCTCTTTCTGGGATGTAAGTGAGCTCCATCTCCAGAAACCGTGTCCTGCAGTGTAATTGCATATAATGTTTCAGAGAGCTTCAAAACCTCCTCTTAAGCAACTTATGATGAAAATTCTATACCATTACATTAATACAGTGAAAATCACTGTATGTCTTCAAGAAGGGAGCAGGTCTGGAGTAAGAAAAGAGCTGCTGTGATATGAGGAGATGTGGGAGTAGGAGAAGCTATTGATGGAGAACTAGCACCAGGACCTGGCATCTGAATTGAAAGAGGTGTTTTAGAGCAGAGGCATTTCTTTTGTAGTTATCACACTTTTTTTTTTTTTTTTTTTCCCTCCAGATACATTTTGTTCAGATTCTCTTGTGTTTCTTTGCTGACAGTTTTCCAGAGAACAAATGAACACAAACAAAAATGCTTTGGCAATGCTTTGGTGTTTTCAGCCAAGCAGAAAATGTAAGGCAAATTTTAAACGGTGTTAATAGAAAATTAATTTCAAAAGCAAGATGATTCATTTTTTTGTACCAATAGTTTTGACCTTAGAAACCCTACTCACAAGCCATTGTGGGAGCCACGTGTACAGGTACAGGGATCGTCAGAGCTCCTGCATGACGCCAGGAATGGTCAGGTCCTGTTCTGGCTGGTGAGGGCCTCTCCAGCTATAAACCTAACTCTCAGCAGATCTGTTTGGATGTTAAATACGAGTTGGTTTAATTTAATTTATAAAAACAAGCATGGTACCTCTGTGACCTTCTAGACAGTTAGTTAAAAATGTAATCAACAAAACCGTTGTAAAGCCAGCAATAGCTCAACAAATAAGTCATAAAGCACAGTTAAAAGATGCCATCACCAACAGCCTCTCCTCAAACTGCGTGTTTTCCTCATTTATCTGTGTATTTGCAAAACATGGCTGTGAACAAGGAGCTGTTTTGCAACTTGGGACTGTCCTGGGAATTATGTGGGCCTCATGCAGAGCAGCCTGCAGAGCAGGTTGGCTGCAGGGATAGAGAAGGTCTGAGCACTGCCCCCATTTCAGTCAGCAGAAGGAAAGACATGATGCTCATAGAGAAAATTTAGAAGGATTTAATCCTTCTGTGGTGGTCCTGCACTACCCTGCTACATGTGTGAGAGGCAAGTCCATCACTAAATTTGTACTTTAGAGTGTACGGAAGAGAGAAAGTCAGCCTGGGATCACCTGTGTTATGCAGGTCACAAAGCATCTAGGGGTATGTTATCTCCAGATGTGGACCACTCTACCGGTCTTAGCTCTCAGGTCTCCCCTCTCATACATATGTGTTAGTCACAAGCCCTGAGTGACCCAGGTGGAGAGGAGGACGATGGTCTGGGAGCAGAACTCATTTTCCAGCCAACTCCATGCCCTGCTCTTTTAAACTTTACCGTGACTTCTTCCTGCCTAGGGGTGCACTCCAGCAGCTTGGAGAGCTGCACAAAGGGTGTCACAACACAGTCCCTTGGAGACCAGCATGGTGGAAAGCACAGAAGACCTGGAGGTGTCTCCCAAGAGCTGAACAGCAAATCAGAAGAGAGGGATGAGCTATCCATGGAGAAGAAAGTGCCTCCAGGTGCTGGTTATGCTTTGCCATCAGGATTTTAAAGGGAAGGAGAAAAAGTACACGCTGGTCCCTAGAACCAAATGTTGTGCATGGAACAATTGATCTAACACCTGAAAGTATTGCTCTATGCACATTTACATGTGAATCAGAAAGAGTCTTATCCCAACCCTGCAGCATGATAGACCACAGCGCTACAGAAATACACCACAAAGCTGCACAAGACAAAGAGGGCACCCAGCAGCAGTGAAGGCACCAGCAGAGGGAGGAGACAGAAGGAGCTGTTCCACGGAGCTGAGTCACGGTGTGGCCCAGACAAGGTCTGGGAGCAGAGTAGGCAGGATTACAGGAGGCGAGAGAGTAACTGGGGACAAATCTCACTGCTTTGGGTGTCACTGGCTAGCAGAGTATCAGGTCACTGACTGCAAGCTCAGAGAGCTGAGCTGGCAAAATTTAAAGCAGAGAGAGCATGGCGGTTGGGGGGGAAGGAGGGAGAACCTTGGTGTTGACTCTCCAGTGAGGCCATAAAAAGGAAGTTATGAAAACAGTGAAGCGTGGCAGAGGGCCATTGGGTTATGTCAATTCTCCACAACTGGAATTTGGATTGTGAGCAAAATGTGCTGGGCGTGTCTTATCAATTGCATAAAAACAGTATGCATTCATGGATCAGGCATGTGAGATAAGGCAGACACAGATACATAACTTTCACTTCAGCTGCTATAGTACGGGCTTGTTGGTGGCTTGCTATGCCTTCCTCATTTTGCCGTGAGCGAATGAAAAAAGCCAGAGGAGCGGTGCAAGTATTTTAAATGTGTTTTTACAGAGGTGGTTTCATCTGTTGGATTGAATGTTCGCAGTTGCGCTGTAGCTAGCTGTTGCTGGACAAGCACTGTGCATGACAAAACGCATTTTGCATTTTATCCTATTTCAGGCAGGTCCTGTAGCAAGCACAGTTTCTACAAGCATCCCTTTTCTACACTCACTAACTAAACTCTGTGCCCTGTGCTGCGTTTGAATCAGTGCGGTGCTGCTGCGTGTTGTCTCGGCACCAGTGGGTGCTGTAGTTACGGGTATAGCCCGGCGTCCGTTTCCCCTAATAAGTGAACTGTTTAAAGAGGTAAAGGATGAAGGAATGGAGCTGAACAACTCAAGCAAAGTGCTGCATGGAGCAGCACCCCATCAGTCAGTCCAGTGAGAAGCTCTGGAATAGTTTGTATTGAGTACTAATGTGAGCAAACACCAGTTTCTCATAGTCAGGAGTCCATTCTTGTAATTGGTGCTTTTTCACATTATTATTATTTTTTTAATGAAGTTGTGTGGTCTTTATAACTGAAAGCCAGGTTTCAGTGCAGCTTGCCGTAGCTGAGACAAATGGTGTTAAGAGAAGTGCTGGTCCACAGCTGGGTCTGAGACCTCCGATAAGCTTGTTCGGTGGCATTATTTGTCAGTGCATTTACAGTCCTGGCATCATCCATGGTCCTCGAGGGGAATGTCTGAAATTCAGGTGAGCCTGTACAGCCCAGAAGGATTGCAGAGCTCCTCCTAGTGAGTTTATGCGCTGTGAGACGTGCTCAGCTCAGGGCAGGCTGGTGAGCAGGCAGTGCACGGCAGTCCCGGGCAAGGAAACTTCTTGCTGAAGATGTGGGTTAAACCCAGGTCATAATATGTATTCAGCTAATTTGCTTGTAATTTCTTTGGCAAGGACTTGGGGATGTGCACACGTGCGTAGATACACATATGCTTTCCATCTCCTCCTGTGTGGAAGCAGGCACAGCTCCTGTTTTTCCTGTGTAGGATCTGTGATCTATTCTGGTAGCTGCATAGTGCGGTACTGCCTCCAGTAAATATTCACAGATTTCCTTGTAAGCTGATGCATTATTTTTTTTCCTCTCTCCTCTGTGGATACACAAAGGCATGTGTTGTACCTGCTTTACCCTGTGGGATCTACATAATCAGGTCCACGAGTTTTAATGGATTTCAACTCCCTTCAGTCTATAGATGCAGTTTCCTGTCTTGTTTTGAGCAGGAAGAGCTGAGTCTTTTTTGGTCTTAGCATTCCTGCTTGCCTGGGCTTGGGAAGAGTTCTCTGGCTATTTTCTTGTTTGATTTTTGTGTGTGTTTTGTTTTAAGCAGGACAGAGTGCATGTGTGTATGTAATCCATGTGCTCAATTAAGAGAGGCATCTGTTGGGTTTATTTCACATTGCCGAGGAAGGACTGCAAGCAGGGAGCATCTGCTCGGCTTTTTGTCAATGGCTTGTTTTTCATAATTTGCTCTACAGGGTGAATGTTTGGGGAGGGGGAGGTGGCGCTTTATTTCTGAGTTTCATCTTAAGTTTATTTTTATGGTAGCCAAGGAAATTGATTGGCATTTGAAAGTTAATTTCGCTAAGAAAAGAACTGAAGAGGGAGAAACAAAACCATCCAAAGTAAATAGCATTTATGTAACCTTAGCAATACACTCAGAAGGACTCTTATAAACCATTATTTGTCGTATATTAATGAAAAATTAAAACAAATTTGTTGTGGTTCTTCTGTTAATGTCTGTTGTTGTTGTTTCATTTTTATTTACATATGTTTTCAAAACTAGCAAGTTTTGGTTAGATTTTGTTTTGGGAAAGATATGAAAGGCATCCAACACTAAGATGCTTTTTTGGCATTTTGTCAACACCAGGAAGAAAAAAAAAAAAAAAAAGTGCCTGGTTTTAAAATAGAGCAGCGGTGGTTTCCTGTTCTTATAGTTTTTGCTTTTGTGCATTCAGATGTTGGCTGTATCGCACCTAGCTGATCTAGTGGGAGATCTAATTGTCTGTAAATGTGTGCATTTCAAAGGCTACTAAACCTGCAGGGAGTGCTTTATACAAGCATGTTTATTACACTTTTTCCGTGGAAACATCCTCCGAAAGGGCTAGGGAGGATAATGACTCTGGGATGCCCTGGGAGGACACAGCTCTTCATGTAGCACAGGGAAGGGAGAAGGCCTGAAACTCCCTCCAGTCCTGTGAGCAGAAGACAAATCCTACCCGTCCCGCTCAAACAAGGATACAGCTTTGCAAGTGTAGATATAGATCCTGAGCAGGGCGAGATTTGGGTCTTACTGAAAGCATTTAAAGACAGGGGATTAAAAACAAATAGAAATCATATCTTGTTCTGTAAGTGAACCCCAAGCCTGCACATTTATTCAGCCACCTTGAAATGGTGTGAAATCTGAATCTTCCATGCCACAAGTTGCCACAGAAGAGAAAGAGGGAAGCATTAATAAAAATAAATTTCTTGATGGTTCAATCCCATTCCATAGCAAGAGAATAAATATATTATATATATGCAATTTAAATATTAAGTGTCACAACATAAATAAAGTTTCTGTCAGATGAATGCTCTCAGCTGAACAACTTTGTTGACATCAGGTAATGGTAATAAAAGCAGCCTACAGCAGTTGGTGTGCAAAATGGAATGTGGGGCTGACTGCAGGGAACAGGCAGACAAGCTTACTTCTGGGGCTTCAAGTAACCTTGGCTGACGTAAAATCACGGAACCTGAAGTGTGAAAGGACAAACCACAATAGACTTCATAGTAGCAGGAAAGTATTTTCATTGCTTGAAAAAAAAATAAAATTCAAACTTTGTCATCACATTAAAAACATTACATGAGAAGTAATAAACATATTTACACTTCTGTTTTGATTATAAATATACATTATATACAAAATAATGTTATAAAACGTAGAAAGTTCAGTGCTTCTGATTTTTTTTTAAATTACTGAAATACTAGTCTTCAAAATAAACTACAAACAGACAAACTAAAACCCATATTATTGATTTCTGAAGGTCATCTTCAAAATGGTCCTACACAGTCAGAGCAGAAGGTCAGTAGTGGACATTATGAAGAGTCTTGTCTGCACAGGTCAAGGCATTAGATGGGCTAGTCCAACAACAGGATTTACAAGGGCAGGAATATCACTGTCCGAGAGATAGCATGGTCCAGGTTTCTTTGCAGAGATTTTGTTTCCTCCCTCCTCATTTCGCCCCACCTCACAGTCTCATTTCATTACTGTCATGGCATTTCCAGGGGGGCGCCCAATATTATTGCTGTAAATGCGTAGATAAGAGTTTCTGCAGGCCTCTGTTTTCCAGGGGCTGGCTTCCTCTTTTCCCTGTAGAAGTGGGGGGTAAGAAAGAAACAGGACTAGCCTAGGACCTTCTAACTCTAATCTCCACCCGTCTTGGCAGAGGGCCTCTCAGTGGGTGCTTTGCTATTGGGCATTTGGAACCAGGGTGAGGGACAGAATCGGAGATCTGCAACCAGACAGAGAAATCCAGGGATGACACTGCTGCTTCTCCTTCAGAAAGTAACAGCTGCAACTTTGAGACTATTTGCAGTAGGTGGCACCTAATTCAGAAACACACCATAAACCCCCAATTTTGTGTCAAAATAAGGGGGTGGGGGGAGAGAATGAGGAAGGAGAAGAAAAAAGTAATGTCTATTCACAATCACTGGTAGTGCAAAGGGCATGAAAACAGCTGAGACAGCTCAGCATGTTTAGGTTCTAGGAGCTGATTGATTTAAAACGCACTTGTAAGGCTTTAAATAGAACTGGGATTGTGTCTCTCCTCATTATCAATGGGGAACAGGCAGTAGACATTCCTTATCACAACTTTCCCTTCTTGGATGCTTAAATCCATGAAAATCCCGTCCCATATTGTGGCTTGGGTCAATCAGTTCTCCAAAGCATCACCAGATGAGATCACGTAAATTCGGTATCCCTCTTTCCTTCCTCCTCTTGCCCCTTAAACTGTCTCCAGTACATGCAGCAGGAGAGAGGAGACGCAAATTGATGTGTAGCAAGAAGTGTCAATCACTCCTGCCCAATACTGTTCAGGTAACTGCAGAAAGAGCAGTCAAGTCTCTGTTTGGGCTTCTTAGATTCTCTTGACACATTTTAGGCACTTTTAAACCCGGAAAAAAAAATGGAGACCTCATTTATACTGTATCCATTATCTGCATAGCAATGTGTCTTTCTTCACTCCGTCCGTGGCAACATCTGTGATAGTTAAGCGCCTCCTCCTCTACCAGCACCTCCCATAACCAGAGTTCTGGAAAGCCACAGGTCTGTCCATGAGGAACTGGCCTCAGTATCTTTTAAAAGCAAGTCAAAACATAAGCATTTTAACCCCTCTCTCTTCCCTCTGCCTCCCTTCTTCTATAGCCAATGAGATTTCTGGTATCAAACTTCAAACAAGGGCAGTAAGAACAAAAAGGTGTATTGCATCTTTCAGTAAATTCACAGTCTGTCCAGTTCACCCAGTTCCATCCTCCGCCTGAGAGCAGCAAGTTGCATGTAATTAAAAACAGTCCAATCCAGTTCTGAATTGTAAACAATGCAGCAGGAACGTCCATCTACTGGCATTACCAAATCTGAGGTGCAAATGGGCTGATCTTCAGTCTTATACCTGTCAGGGCATAAAAGTAACACAACCAATGAGAAGGAAGCACAGGGTACAGCAGAACTAACAAACTGTAATTCAAACCAAAGTAATTTAAGCCAGATATTACAACAGCTTAACTACCAGCATTCATGGATCCAGAGAGAGAGAATAGTCAGCAAACAACTCATCTATATGACGAGTAGCCTCCCTACCTGGAGTGAGGGAGAAAATGCCTAGGATAAACCTTACAAATCTGTGTGCTTAGTATCAAGTCTCTGTGAAAGGCATCTGGTATAATGCAATAGCTTGTGTGCTGGGGAGAGAAGTTTTGGGGGCCTGTCATTCTGAACATACAAGTACTTTTGGGCTTGCCTGATGTAAATCCAGCTTTGGTCAGCAAGATCTTCAAAGGAAGATACGATATTTAGGTCTGTTAGTGGCAATGAAGTGTCTAACTGACATTTGTATCTTTGAAAATCCTTTCAGTTAAACTTTTAACATTACTGGTTGACTTGTATTCCGGCTTGCCTTCAAGCAGACATCTGATATCCGCCCTGGCAAGGGAGACAGAAAGCTGCAGATCTGACTTCACAGACCACTGCTATATGGCGCAGCAGGCTCTTTTTCTTGGAGTCTGGAACTACCTGAAACTAGTGCTAAAGGTGACTGACTTCACTGAAAAAGACAAGTATTGATTGTTGATAATTCTTTGGGAACTTTGGTTCTTCAGTAGATGCTTTTTTGAAATCTTTAGATTATTCACTTCTAGGCACCTCTTTTTTGTATACTGTTCTCAAGCTTTTAAAAATAATGTCAAAATTTAGATATGTTTAACAGTAACTTAAGAAACAGCATTAAATTGCTCCAGCCATGAACATATAGGTAGAGCTTAAATGCCAAGAGGTTGAAATTTCCATCCACATCTTACTGCAGACTTTTTAAATGTCTTTTATGCCTATCCACTTAACAAATTCAGTTGTCTTTCATCTTCTGTTGGAAATCTATAGCTTTGCCTGTTTCCACAGAACATGGGTTACCCATAGCAGTCATGGGAAAAAACAACAACAACAACAACAACAACATGGCTTTACATCAGTGGATTTATGAACTATTATTATTTCATTTTTTTTCCTAACTACTTATTTAAGAGGAAATAATCCTACGATGTACTGAATTTTTATGGGTTGATATTCGGTGCTTTCATCTCCTTAACTAAACCCAGAATCTCTGGTTTTATTGCTGCTAATTTTTTTTTTTTTTTTTTTTTTTTTCCCACTGTATGCTCAGTTTGCTTGGGCACTCCTCTCAGCCACAGAAGAGAAGGGGTGTATGTGGGGATCCCTGGAAATTGAGTAACCTTCTCAGATCCAATTCTGAATTTATGCTTGTTCACCCATGTACTTACCTCTGTGGCTATGATGCACTCATTCCTTTCTTCTGTTATCACAAAGACGGACTGGTACATTGAATCCCTTGGAGAGCATATCGCTGATATCCTACATTCCGGCTTTTCACTAAGTCAGGGCAGAGAGAAAAGGGCGTTATTTGACTACTAACACTCCTATCTCTAAAAATTCAATGAATATGGAGGGTTGGAATGAGATAGCCAAGGAGGTGTGGGAGGGACGGGCAGAGGATGAAGTTTCATGTGTTCTATATGATGGCAGGACAGTACACTAGGGAGGTGGAAGTCAGGAATAGCTACTGTCTTGCTAGATTTCTGCCATGTCCAATTTAGCTACATATGCCTCAGATCCCTCAGTGCACCTGTCACAAGCAGGACCCAGGCAGGACTTTCAGTATGTGTATGAGAATACTGATGACCTAGTGAATAGTTGCCATTTTCTTTTTCTGAAAAGAGTAATTATTATTACTCTAACCTTCTTCTCAGTAAGCAGATCATTTTACTTTCTTAATAACCAATATACTTATTTTAATAATTCTATGCTGTATTGTTCTTTTTCCGAGATCAACTGAGGAAGAAAAGATACTTCTTACTTTCATCAGTTGACTAGTCGCTCCCATTCCCCTTCACAGCACACATACTACCAGCACCCTGCACAAGCTCTCAATTTAATTCATTTAGCTACGGATACCACTTGGCCATGACAGGTGTACTTTATTTCAAGTTTCATGGCTTTGCTCTGGTTTATTTTGTATGCTATCTCCCCATTTTTTTTTTCCTCATGTTTTCTCATCTGCTCCTACATGGGTATGAAGGTGGGGGGGGGGGGGGGGCTGAAGAAAGACTACAAGGAAGACTGCATTCTCACCTATGTAGTCGGAGTGGAGATTTGTCTCCTAAACACTTTTCACTTTTGTAATATTTATCTTCCTGTGTCCCTCTACTTGTCAGATCTTTTACCAGATTGTAGTCCAATTTATGATTCTTGGGTTTGTAGTTTGACTTTTCCAGCCCACAGTCCACTTCGAGGTCTTTATTTTTGTTGGTGTTTTTGAGCTGGGAAGCTGGAATGAGATTGTCCTTCTGGAAGTCAGACAGGTTGTTCATCGTCTCTGAGTCCTGCTCTGGGTGCATCCTCATCTGCCTGATGACCATTGCTATCATGCAGAACAGTATGAGCAAAGCCACCAGCCCCACTCCCATGGATATGGCAATCCAGGGGACTGGTTTAGGAGGAAGTGTAATGGGCACTGAATAAACTGGTAATTCACAGCGGCTGCCCATGAAGCCAGAAGGACAGTAGCAGACAAAGTTGGCACTATAAAGTCCACTGTAGCATGTGCCTCCATTCTCACATGGCCCAGAAGCACATTCGTCTCTGGTTTTGATGTCACAGTTCCTGCCACTATAGCCTGGCAAACATGTGCAGGTGTAATCGTTGATCAGGTCGTGACAAGTTCCCCCATTGGAACATGGGTTCCTGGCACAGTCATTGATGTTTATCTCACATTTCTGACCAGAGAAACCAGCCCGACAACGACACACGCGAATCTGACCAAGGTAAAAGCAATTACCATCTGAGGAGAAAAAGTAAAATAAAAGAAAAAAATCAGTCTCCAGTAAAACATAAAACTCTGCCCGTAAGCATTTTATACTACCTCAAGAAGAGGGAGGTTATTTTACAAAACAACCACACATTGAAACATTCCTTCTAGCTTACCTATCGCCCTTTAAAAATATGCCCCTTCTAAATAGGTAATAAAGTTAATTCAATGTGCATAGTTCTGTCATCTATCCCATGGTAAAACTTGTGTATTTTTTTTCCTGCATAGAAAATGCCAGTGAAAGTCCTCCCCCAAAGAGGCCAAAATTAGGGTAGACGTGGAATACAATGAGGGAGAGACTAACGTATTAGAGGAAGAGTAGAGGTCAGATTGGATTTCTATCAGTTCTGCACTGAAAAGCACAAACAAGTCAAGGAGATGTGAGAGTTTTTGATAAAAAGACTCACCATTTGCACATGGGTTGCTTGTGCACCTGTCTACTTTTTTTTCGCAGTTTGACCCTGTGAAGCCGAAAGGACAAACGCAAGTGTAGCTGGCCCCTTGTTCTTTTTCCAAGCATGTGCCACCATTAAAGCATGGAGAATCGATACACGTCAATGCGCTGTGCTCACAGTGAGTTCCATAGTAGCCAGGGGGGCAGAGGCAGTGATAACCATTCTCCAGATCCTGCAAAACACAACATTAGCCATTGTAATTTGACGCCACCAAAGGATAGCTGCTTGCGCGTTTCTTTTTGGTCAGTGTGTGCTGTTCTGTCCCAAAAGACAGAACTGAACTTTTGACTGTGGCAAAAGTGACATTTGCAGAGTGAATAACTGCAGGCTGGTCTCTGAGAGATAGAGCCGAGAATTGGCCGTTTTCCTCGTGCAGGAGTAATCGTGCAACTACACAAGCAGAGTAGACGCAGTTGTAGGGAGCCTAGAGGCAACTAGGCAAAAACATGACTAACACCACTACTATCTAAGGGGATGCTTGATGTCAACCTATACAGCTGTGATCAGGACATTCATTCTCTGCATGAGAGCCTTTTATTTTTTATTTTTTTAATAAAAAGGGGGTTATTTTGCTTTGCTATTGGTAAGTCCCACCACTTAGATAACAACAAAACTCATCTCTTCTTTGCAATAATGTACGTCCAAGGCCTTGGGAGAAGAGAGATGGGTCTTGCAGCATTAGCTTTAATCAAAACATGCATTGGATTACATCTGATATTTGTAAGCCATCAGTTGTTATCGACAGGTAGGATCAGTCTTTGACTGGCTCTGAAAATACATTGAAACACAAGACTACAGAAAGCTAAAAATGAAGAACCCTGTTTTGCAGAAAGTGTTTCATCTGATTTTCCTTGTATCAACTGGCACTACGCCCCATAACAGAAAGCAGACATTTTATTTATTATTAAAATACAGACTTGGCACATTTTTGTATGAATCTTCATCTGGGAAACTTATTTTCTTAAAGATCTGCTCCCTCACAAACCTTGAATCTTGCCAAGATCTCTTAATGGCTGCCACAGAAACCTAAGGATCAGTTGACTAGTTCTAATCTAGATGATACATCTCCTCCTGTAACAGACTTCCTCCCCTGACACGTCCAGGGAAGGGTTCAGTATGATAGTTGTGAGCGTCAGTAATGAACCTGTGTACTATCGAATTCCCATTATGTTGTTACAAAACCATTTCTGAAAAGGTATACTGGGGCTTGCTTCACACAAAGACTTTACATTTAAAATGCCCTTACCGTGCAACTACCACCATTCCTACAGGGATTGCTGTCGCACTCGCTGATCTCATGTTCACAGTCAACACCGGTAAAGCCAGGTTTGCATGAACATGTATAGCTGCCCTGGCCAGTGTTCATGCAAGTTGCTCCATTTTTGCACGGTCTGTGGTGAGTACAGTAGTTCAGATCTGCAAAGATACCAGGTGTTAGAGAAAAGAGTCTTTGATGGCTGGAAAAAGACATTCATACAAAAAAACACCATAGTCAATAGTAAAGAAAGAATTTTCAATTTTAAAAAGTCTTCTATTTTGCTATTAATAGGAATACTAGAGGTTATTATTCAGATTATTATCAGTAATAATCAGATGTTTCAGATTGTTACGGATTTTTACATATTGCTCTCCGTCTATCACTTGAGCTCTGAATTTTGGGAAACTTATCTTTCTTAATGCTTTGGTATACTCTCCCTTTTTTGTGTGCATAAACTTGTTAGCTGTAATGGGATTTGGATGCCAAAATGTACTTTGTGTGTATTCTCAAAAAGACGCTCCAAGGCGTAATGGACAGGCAGTCTGTGCACAACATGTCACATACTAAAAGAATTAGCCCCATCTTTAAAAGGTGTGCTCCAAGGCACATTCTGAGAAGGCAGGAAGGAAATAAAAATTTAGGCTTGGAGATTTAAACAAACATTAGAAATCTTTTATTGTTTATTTACCATGCTCTCTTGTTATGAATGTTAGTAGTTTAAACTGTCTAAATGCTCTGCCAAGCTTGATGGCCCTTTTTATTTTCACTTAGATCTGAGACAGAGGTTAAGCACACAAGTTCATAGGACGCAAGTAGAAAATCTTTATAAGCACTATAAATACCATAGACTAATTGGAATACAACTGGTTAATAGGTAACTACAAACAGAAAAAAAAAATCTGCAACTTTACTTTTCCTGCTTAATTCAGACTTCCCCATCTTAATCCTATAAATGTCTTGAAAACACTTAACTTGCTGTGAGCACTTAATGATCTCAGTGCCAGCAGTGCATATATGGCCTTGAGGACATGACTGCTCAGCTGGCTACAGTTCAGTGATTCAGTGGGTTGAATAGGTGGAAGTGGTCTGGTGTACCTTAAAATGGAACCTGTACTTTTCATTCTTGCTTACATGATTTTTCTCTCATGCTCCAGACTTATCACATGAGTTAACTTCCTTGTATGCAAAATAAGGAAGACCCAGATTATGGTGTTTACTGCTGCTGGAAACTGTTTAGTAAATTGTTATAGTTGTACAGGGAATACATTAAACTTAGCTTGAGAAGACAGAAAACTTGCCTGTTCAAAACTCATCCAGGTGGTGTTGTTTTTCAACACCTACCAAAAAGGCTTGCTTGTTTTCAGCCCAAACTACTACAAGTTAAGTACTAGTGTCTGAGACAGTACATACCGATGCCTTTCAACAGGTACCTTACTGAAATTTAATTCTATATCTGATGGGTCAGATTCCCTAGTCCCATACTGAGGAATACCCAGTCTAGACCCAGGAGCGCAACATTTGGAACTAACCTTGATCACAGAAGAGGCCACCCCATCCTTCATCACAAATGCACTGCCACTGTGTTTTACAAGTCCCATGGCGGCAGCCTATGTGGGGAATGCATTCATCACAGTAGCGGCCTTGCCAGCCAGGACGACAGCTAAAAGAAAAGTCAAATTAAAACATTAATGACATGGAAAAGAGTTTAAGTTTCTGTTACAAGTTTCTATTACTATTCTGTTTTAACTGAAGTTCGGATTGCAATTGCCATCTACTCACATGCACTCTCCCGGCTTGTTGCAATATCCATTCTGTTCAGTACATCCAGACAGACAGATGGCTGTAAAGAGAACATAAAAAAAGCAGGAATGTTTAGGTAAATACATATGCCACTACAGAATACACTTTTAAAAGGGGGAATGTCTGCTTTTAAAAATATGCTTTGAAAACCAGTTTTTCACTTTCAAAGCTTTGTTTAAAAATTCTTAGTACGAGGAGTTCTGGAACAGGAGGAAGTGAACAAGGAGAGCCAATATCTGACAAGTTGTCCTTTAGTTTTTCTGCTTACACAACAAACATGAACTCTTGCAACTCTCATAGAAAAGGAGCAAGTGGTGGCTCTGCCTGTGCTAACAGAAACCTGCAAAAATCCAGCGGGACCCTGAGCCCACAGTAAAGATTCCTGCTATGACAGCGCAACACCTGCCCCATCTCCTCTGGCAGCAGAAATGGTGTAAGCCTCTGTGGGCAAGCTGTGAGCAGGTTAACTCAGAATAGGTACGACTGACTCAGTGATAACAGCCCAGATCCCTTCTCTGCTTTCTTCACTGCTTGCAGAGGTGCAGCACAGCATTAGCAGCTGCAGCAACAGGGGGCAAAGTCCTCAGCATGCCGCTTTCCACAGAGGGGAAAGGTCAGCAGGAAAACACAGCCCCGAGCTCTGCCAGGTGCACGATGTTTTGCAGGAGCACCGTTGCAGCCACAAGCAAACACCACTGCATCCATCGTGGGGCCTGCTGACAACTGGAACAGGGGACAAGCTTTTGGGACTGGGGTGCCTTCACCAAACAGTTCCCTGATGCTTTAGGGAGTTGCCTTTCCTCGAAGGCCTCTTCACTTGCCTTCCTGTCCCAATGTAAATCTTGGATTAGCACAGAGAAGGGCCTAAGAAAGTCGGAGCAGGTGATGTGTTTTAATACACCGAGGCACCCGCGAGCTTTAGAGGCCTGCCCAGTGCACAGGCCAGGAGGTTTGTTTTTTATATATATATATTTATATTTATTTATATAAAGCACCTATCACCGTATTGATAAACACTCTTTGGAACCACTCTGTCGGCAGGGGTAAGAACAGGAGTTGGTACCTCAGCACTGCTGTTTCCAACTGGTTTAAAAAAAAAAAAAAAAAAAAAAAAAAGCCACAAGGCTTTGCAAGCCAGGAGGTGGCACAGCCTTTCACTGGTCCCTCGCTCTCCACCTAGGCGAGGAGGCCACAGCTGGCTGCCAGCAACCTGTGGAGAGGGGCGATGCCACACGGCTGGCTGTGGGGCCCGGACAGCTCGTGGGGCTCGTGCAAGAACCATTGTGCCTGGCCCCTCACACACCCGATGTCTGTCACGGCCTGGCACTTACGCTCAGTGCAGTACTCTCCGGTCCAGCCGGGCAGGCAGGCCAGGCTGCCGTCCGCCTCGCAGACGTAGTGGCCGAAGCGGTCGTCACGGCGCTTGCAGAGGCGGGAGCAGCTGTCCCCGTAGTAGTTCTCGCTGCAGACCACCCGGTAGGAGTAGCGCAGCTGGGTCAGCGGGCCCTTCTGCACGTCCTGCGACCAGTCCTCGCCCACCGCCAGCGACCGCTGGATCGCCATCTGGCTGATGAGCCAGTCCTCGGACAGCGTCTGGGAGCCTGGGGGACAACGGACGGTGTCAGCAGCCTGCTACCACCATCACCACCATCACCACCACCATCCCCACCACCACCATCATCCCCATCCCCACCACCACCATCCCCACCACCACCATCCCCACCACCATCATCCCCATCCCCACCACCACCACCATTGTCTGCCCCAGGAAGCCCTGTCCCAGATGTGTGCGTGCAGTGGGGAGTTGTGGTGCCCCGGCCCCACGAGGAGGGTTGGAGCATGAAGGTGGTGCCCCGGGCTCGGTGAGCATTAACCCAGGCTGCGGGGGCTCTGCGGAGAGAGGCTTTTCAAAGCGAGGGCTGCTGTGCTGCTGGAATATCCTTTTTCCTCTCTTGTCAGAAAAACATCCCAAAGCCATTATTCCTTTCCAAAGGGCGGAATTCGAGAAAGGTGTAAAATACAGGAAAAGGCGGCCGGGGCTCTTTGGCAGCCTCGCAGCTTTCTCACCGCAGAGCTCCTTTCTTTCCCACGCCAAAAATAAACCGGAGGAAATGCAATTGTGTTGGAGATTGGGTCGGGACAGAATCAAAGCGGCCCCTGATGGATATCGTTGGGGGACCGAGCTGCTGATGGTCGGATAAAGCCGGCCGTG
>NC_048897.1:22452611-22454572 GCF_011077185.1 Oxyura jamaicensis
GGGGGGGGGGGGGCGGGTGTCGGGAACGCGCAGCGGGTGCGGCGCGCCCCCTGCCGGCGGCGCGCGGCGCGCTCACCTTGCGGCAGGTAGTTGGCGGGAGCGTGCCAGGCCTGGATGATGAGCGAGAAGGTTCCCTGCGGGCGGAGAGAGCAGCGTCAGCACGGCCCCGCGCCCCGTGCCGCCGGGTCGTGTTATCCCCCCCCCATCCCCCCCATCCTTTTTTTCTCCTTAAAGGAAGCTCTGGAAAGAAGTCTACCGGCGAGAGCGGTGAGCTCAGCCTTTCCCTGCCGCCCTCCTTGCCCCGCGGCCGCGCTCGGCTCTCCGAGCGGAGTCTCACCGGCCACGTGAAGTTAAAGGGCAGCTTGATGGGGCTGTCAAATTTCTCCGTGTCCTTGACGCTGAAGGAGTTCGTCCCCAGAACCGGGGTGATGATGCTGCCGAAAGTGCAGGGCCCCGGGGAGACCACCGCCTGGAAGTGCTTGAGGCACACGCGAAAGAAGGTCCTGCAGTGCGGGGCGCAGGGCTTGCCGCTGGCCAGCGACCCGTGGCTGTTGACGAACTCGTGCAGCTCCAGCTGGAAGACGCCGGAGCCGGCCACCCCCTGCACAAAGGGGAGACACACACAAAACACCCACATCACACCTTACCCGGGCTCCGCCACGCGAGCTGGCGTCCGTCACCCGCTCGGCGCTCCGCGAACCCCTTCCACGTATTCGCTTAGTTAGCTCGGTGCGTGATTACCTGCTGCAAAACCATTAACAGAAACGTCAAGCCAAAGCTGCGCAAGGCTGTCATCCTCGTGGAAGCGGCGCTTCCAGCTCTCCGAGGGTTTAGCTTTCCTCCTGTATTCCTCAAAGGGTCCGGGTGGGCGCCCCTCGCAGCGCGACCCTCCCTCGCCGGTATTCCCCGAGCAGCGGCAGAAAGCGGGAGGTAAAAATCCAGGTGTGGGGTGAGACCGTCCCTTTCTGGGAATGAAATCCTGCAGCCAACCCCCGAGCTCCGACCGCTCCTGGCGCCTTTGTAAACTCCAAAGCCGGGTGGGTTTGGGGAGAGACGCGAAGGGGAGTGCTTAGTGTTGGACCGCTCCTCCTTGGACTGGTGCGAACAGCGCTCGGTAAATGGAAAACTCGCTTCCCTCCGAGCTGTTTATATAGTTGCCTCGCATCCTCGCAAGCTCATTATGTAAACCGTCAGTCAGCCTCACGGGCGATCCCTCCCCTTTTCCATCTTTCCTTTCTGGAAAAAGGAGCCAAATGTTGCGGGGAGCCCGCAGAACCGGCGCTAATTCCCTGCTGCCGCTCCGCTGCCGCTGCCGCCGCGCTGGCCACCGAGGAGCCGAGCTGATTAGGAGCGAGCCGAGCATCTGTTGAGATATTTACAGCGCGGGGAGGGAGAGCTCCCTGGAAAAGCGGACGCCTCTCCGAGGAGCAGCCTCCCGGGGTGGCCGAACAATAGGGGCCGAAGCGTTGCAAAGCACCCGTCCTGCCCGCCTCGCCGCCCCGTTCGGCCCCCGACGGCCGTCGGTCCCGTCCCGACCCGTCCTGTCCCGTCCCGACCCGTCCCCGCCGCTCCCCGTCCGCGCCCCGCCGGCCCCAGAAAGCAAAAGCAAAAGGGGAGCTCGCACGGCACCGACCGGCACGGCTCGGCTCGGCACGGCTCGGTACGGCACGGCACGGGACGGCCCCGCCGCCGCCTCCGGGGCGCGCCGGGGCACCGCAGCCCGGCCGGGGCGGGGGACGAGGCGCGGTGGGGACCCCCCCCGGGGAGCCAGGCTCGGGGCTGGGGGGGCAATGGGGGCTGCGGGGCGGCGTGTGCCAGCCGAGCGTCGGCCTGATTGCAGCGGGCGCTTATTGTCGGGTCGCGTGTCCCTCATTAAAGCCAAGCACAGAGAGGGCCTTTCATGTGGCTGTTTAGTTCAGCTTGTTAAATGGATGGGAGGCCGGAGGGGGGGGGGGGGGGGG
>NC_048897.1:22766232-22821877 GCF_011077185.1 Oxyura jamaicensis
CCCCCCCCCCCCCGGCACCTCCCCGGGACCCCTTAGTGCCCGGCCGGGGAGGCGAAGGACAGCAAGGGCGGCCCCGGCAGCCCCCCGCCGGCCTCTCCCTCTCCCCGGTCACAGCGGTGAAGCCGAGGGCTGTCGGCCCCACAGCCTCCAGCCCCTCACCGGGATGAAGCTGGGGGAGAGGAAACCGAGGGGTTCGGGGAGCCCCTGCCCAGCTGCTCCGGGCTCCTTCCCTTCTTGTCACTGGGATGCCCCAGGGGGACGTTGCCCGAGGCACCTCCCCGGCCTCGTGCCCTAGCACTGAGATGGCAGGTGAAGACTGCCTGCTTCCTGATAACTTATTTGCATGGATTTGAATCGTTTCCTTCCTCTTTAACATCGGCCCTTTCCCACCTGCCAAAGTGCTGTGGAAGCGCAGCTCTGCAGGGCCACGCAGGACCTGCCGCGGGTACTGGATGCGCCGCTGCTGCCAAAGCAGCTCTGCTGCAGGACAAAACCCCTTTTCCTCTGGGAAGGAGGAACAGGGCAGCAGCTGGCGAAGCTGCCCCGCTGAGCCGCACGAGTCCGTGCACAAAGTAAAGGGGGAAAGAGATGGGAGGTGTCCCCCAGAGGGGGGTGAACCACAGCAAGCAAATTGCTCTGAACCTCTTGTGTGTCTGCGCGCCCCATGGGCAGGTCATGGCAGACTGAGGAGTCTGTTATGGAGCTGGGCACCACTGCCAGCTCCTTGCCCTGTCCTTCCCACCACCCACCCCACCTCGTTTTCCTCCTCCTGGCTCGTCAGCCATTGCTTCTTTTCAGCGTTCACAAAGTCCATTTCTTTTCACCGCTGGCTGTTCATCACCTGCAGGTTCATGCTGTTCATCACCCACAGGCTCCCGCCACCCGTGCAGCCCCGCTCTCCCCACCTCTGAGCAGGAGCAGGGCACCAGAGCCACCACGTTCCACATGGGACGTTCCTTGCCCAAGCTGTCCTACAGGACACAGCCTGGATCTGCACCTGTGCCTTCATTCCCACTCACCTCGTGCTGGTAGCCTTTTATCTTTTTGTTTCCACAGAGGCACAACACTTTCTGCACACCTTTGCATCCAACCCCAACGTTTCATTAATCTTGGCACCTCATCCCAGGGGGAAGGGCGACGTGCACGCAGGAATGTATTTTTCCCATACGCATTCCTTCCCCTTCCTATATCAGATAGGACAGATTTTTGCAGTGCCTTGAGCTGGAAGGAGCCCAGTGTGGTTGACAAACAATATCTCTCCAGCAATTCACACGCAGCTGCCTTCAGGGCACCACAGCAGCTCCCCTGCAACTGCCGCATCCCGAGGGGAAGGAGAGGGAAAAGCACGGGGATTTCAGAGGAGGCTGATGGCCTGGCTGGGCCACCCAGGGCAGCACGGTTCCTCCTGCTCCTGGGGATGGTGGGAAAGTGCCATTTTCCCTCCTCGGTTTGGGGCTGGAAGACAACTCTGCCCATTCTTTCTTCCACATGTTTTCCCACCCTTTTTTTTCCATTTTTCTAGTGGACAGAGCTCAGACATCTCACCGCAGCACAGATATCTATGGCCCCAGCCTCGCGTGCTGACCTCTTCATTGCTTCTTTCCCCCAAGCCAGCCCTGATTCCCTGATTCCCCCCTGCAGGTCCTGGTGGCAGCTGAGTCTCTGTCATGATGCCAATCGGAGTTATTCCCGTGATTTTTTACTCTTAACTATTTAAGGGCTAGTTCCAGGGAAGCATCCTTGTCCAGGACAGCGCTTACGCACATGCTTAGAGGGACAAACTTGCATCATTCTTTCTCGAGCTGGGAACTCTCGTCTCACAGGGGAATTTTCCTCATTCTTGCAGCCACTTGTGCTTGAACTGTTCTTTTCCCAAAGTGGGTTTTGCCTCATGTAAACACAAAACATGTTTACTTTTCAGCTACGGTTTCACTTGGGCTAGAAAAGGCATAGGAATTCATTGAGAATTTGTGGCTTCAGTGGGTAAAAGTGAACAGCAAAGTCTCCGGCAAACAGACTGCTTGCCGAAGGATGCAGAGCGCTGGGGTAAACGCGGCTGTCCTACCAGGGCTGGTCAGTCTTGCCACTGCTGTGGAAACATGTGCTGACAAAGACAAATTAACCAAGCGGGAACGGCAGCATCTGCAACAGAGACAAGAGAGGCTGGGGGAAAAAAAGCACAAGTTCCACTGCACGAAATATAAAAAGCTGTCAAGCACATCGCCGCTTGGAAGGCGGCTTTCTCCTCACACGGAAGGGGCGATGTGCATATTTCTGTTCAAAATAAAGTGTGCAGAAGGTGAAGGCTCGTGGATGTGGAAACACAGCCCAGCAGCACAACACGGGGGCCAAAAAGTTATCAGGAACAGAGCGAACTCTAGAGCACAGCAGAGCTGCACCAGCACGGGGGGGGTGATTGCAAAGGAGTCACCCTCAGCCCTTGGGGAAATCTTTGCTTTTTGCCTTTGCCATTTTTGCCCCTCTCTTCCTGACTGCCTGGTGGCTGCCTCGCAGTGGGACTCGGTGCTCTCCAGGGCAGGACCATGTCCTCCAAAGCTGGGCAGGGGAGACAGTCGGTACCAGTCCATTTTGGCAACTTTCTCAGCATAACTCTGCTTGTTACGGCTCTGTCTGCCGCCCTACGATGAGAGCACTGAGGAGGCTCCTGATGGTCCCTGACATTTAATGTGCCATGTCCTCGAAGAGCACTGAAAGCGCATGTAAGACCCCAATGATAACAGCCCTTTCTCATCCTCCTGACACCACCATTGATGGAGATGATCTAGCAAGAGCCTCGCTGGGACATGCAGGTCCTGGTCACATCCCCGAGCACAGTTTTACACACTTGGTGTTAATTCCGAACCTTGATCTGATCAGGACTCTAGCTGCTCCAGTGCATCCCCTTTCCGTAACCTCTGCAGGGCTGACAAGTATGACCACACGCACGTGGGACACGCCTGGACAGACACAAGCACACACTGGCCTCCTGCTTCTAAAATTCCCTTGGCACGGCCTCTCCGTGCAGGGCTGATGGGGTTACATGGCTCAGAGAGCCGTGCTGTGGCTCTGTTTAACCTGGATTCCTCAGACGGGCTCCTTGCTCCCGCACTGGCCATCTAACATTTGCTACACGAAGCAGCGCTTTTCATCTGTCACCCATCTCCTAAATCACCCAAATCCTCGTAAACTTGCTTCCCGTGCTCCCAGCTCCTTGCTTTGCCTTCAGCGTTAGGATCATCTGCTAGCCTGATGGACAGCACCACAAACCATCTGCTGAACGACGGGTCCTGGGACGTCCTACAGCCTTTTCTGGCTGCCCTTCAGCCACCTCTGGCTGCGCATTGCACCATCCCCCCCAGCCACAGTTCATTTCTGACTGAGCCGTTCCCTTCACCCAACCCTATCTAATGCCTAATCTGATTTTTTATTTTTTTTAATTTTTAAAGTAACTCCCAGTCACTTTGCAGAATGGGGCTGGCGATCAGAAGGACAAATCACGCAAGCAGTAGGAGCGAGAGGATGGCACACTGTCCCCAGGTCAGCGCTGGGAAGTTTCTGGGGAACGTGGCCGGGTCTGGGCGGGCGATGGTCAGCGCTGAGCCCACGGGGGTCAGACAGCACGGGGACACGGACTGACAGGCTGATGGATCCCCAAGCTGCTTGTTTATAAGAACAGGGCTGATTAGATACCAGGGCTGGCAAATGTTGTCTAAGAGCCTGCCTCCGGCAGGGCTGGATCCTTCAGTTAAATAATCTTTGTTGGACAGTTGTGGAATAACTTCTCCAGAGAGGAATTTCCTTCTTATCTTTGTCAGCTAGGCATTGGCTTAGACTTTGAAGTATAATGCCTCTCCTAAAAAAGTTATAGTCCCATCAAACTCATATCCTATTACCATTTATCTTTGTAAACTCAAATGCTGTGTTTCTTGCAACCTCTGCTCACATGGAAGTGTTTTCATCCTCCTAATAGCTTTCGTTATCTGCCTGTATCTCCCCTATTTTTCCCAGCACGGGTGATGAGAAGCATACAGAGAATCATCCCCAACGAAGGTGCATCCCAGGCTCCCCGAGTGGCTCTACAGTAACATCTGGATTAGTTTCCATCCGACTATAAAACCGTCCCTGCATAGTTCCCAGGCATGAGCCGCTCTGAGCCTTCAGGGCCTTTGGCTTCTCCTCCTTTGAAGTATTCCAGCAGTGCCCGCACAGATCACCTCGTGGCCACTTAGCCTCATCGAGAAGTTCCTTTGAAAGACCCTGCTCACAGCCCTTTTTAAAATCCGTGCTCTGCTGTACTTCCTACGGCAGGAAACGCTGCACAACTTCCAGCAGCTCCGGGAGCACCACTCTCCTTTGCGGAGGGAAGCGAGCTGCAGATTCCTCTTGCTGCATAGCAGGGCAGTTGTGTGCCGAGGGGACACGCAGACCCTGAATGACCGATGTACCTGGCACTGAAATAAGACCTGTGTCCGCAATTCCTTGGCTCACTCTGCCCTCCCCTATTTCTGTGCACAGCTGCTGGTCCCCATCAGTCACTCTGCTCCTGAGGCGCTGGTGCCTGATCCCAGGGACTGCTGTTTTCTAATACATCAACATTTCCTTTTATAAGTTCTCCTGCCCAAGGGTGCCTCATCTGTATCCTGAATTGCACTATTATGGGGGTTGTGTTTTTTTCTTGTGGGTATAGGAATGATTTAGCTTCTCTGCAGTGTCCTTACTTTCCTTAGCTGCTCTACTTTCTTCCCTGTTCCCAGAAAGTCTGACAGACCTCTCCCAGGCTTCTCACTTCCAACAGATTTAGACAAGGTCCTATGTATTTTTTCTGGGTCTCTGTGCTTCACGTTCTCTCCTTACCCACCAAATTCCCATCCTGCATTTTCCCTGCCGCAGTCTGTGCTCCCGCTGACTGCTCTGGGCTTGGATGTTCGTTTTCTGAAGGGTGTCTCTTTGCCTTGAATAACCTCTCCTGCCTCGAGTCCTAGGCAGATGGAGGGTTCCTTGCCTTCCTTGGGAGATTGCTGTCTGCTGCAGCAGCGTTATTAATAAAAGAACCAATGAAAAGCCTCTCCCGGATATTTCCCCCAAACCCCCTCTTCGCACAAGGCCCTCTGTCCTCCTTCCCCATTGCATTCCTCCCCCATGCCTTCCTCACCCCGCTCCCCTGCACGCTTTGCCTTCTGGCTTTCCTGGCTTCCTCCGTCCCTCCCCCCGTGCTCCCTCCTTCTCTCTCTGCCTCCCTTCTTCCCTCCCTTCCTTGGCTCGGCTCGAGGTCCCTGCCCATAGCGACTGAGGGAAAAACAACAACACAACACTGGGGAGGCCGGGGCACGGGATTCCTTCCCAGAAAACTCCGAAACCAGGGAAAAGAGGGAAAGCAAACAGTGAGACCGGGAAGAGGGCTGAAGAGCGCAAAGGGTATTTCGAGGGGGAGGGATGAGCTGGTATCTCAGGGAAACCTGGTGGGGTCTGAGAAAAACACAACGCAGCAGAGGCAGCCCTGCTTTCTGGGCAGGGAGCGGTGTCAGGGAGCCCAGCTCCCGCAGAAGGAGCCCCAGCACACAGCTGGCCAAAGGACAGAGATAGCTGCACAGACGGGGAGGGAAGGAAAGCGGGGACCTGCTCTAGGCAGCGGAGGAGCCAGTGCCCTGGGCCGCAAACAGAGGAGGTCTCTGCGGCAGCAGGAGGGCCAGTTTCCTCAGAAAAACCAGCTGGGGAATTTGCCGTGTGAAGGAAGCATTTGGAGGGTTAATACCCCACAGGAGGGCCCTGGGGAATCCACTGTAAATAGGTGTGGTTTTCGCTGCAGCTCCAAGAGGCATTTTCTCTCTGTACCAGTCTGGACAGGTGAGAAATCGGAAGAAGTTGGAGCCTGTGCTTCCCGCTAGCACAAAGCAGGGCTGTTAGCACAGGTCTCGCTGTTTGTTTGCACACTCACAGCCTGGCTGCTTAACTCCGTGGCACCCGGTGCCAGGAACCTCTGGCAGTCAGCATGGTGGTCCCCCGGGTACAAGCACCTGCCTGTTAATGGAAAGCCACAGATTAATGGTGCAGCACAAGGAGCCTTAGTCAGCTGCCCGCTGCAGACGGGATAAATTCAGCGATAAGCAGAAGAGCCAGATGCAGCGTGCACTAGAAAGGCAGCCCTCTCCCTTCGCCTCCTGCCAGCTGTATCTCGTGGACCGGCACCCCCCACTACCCCCTACCCCAGCACTGCTCTTGGCCCTCCTTCCTTGCCCCGTCACTCAAGATCGCCCTTCCCAGGGCCCTGCCTTGCCCTCCCCATGCCACATCTCCTCCCCAAACCACAGGACTTCTGTTCCTTTCCACAAGTCAGCCTCCTCGCTTGGCTCTGCAGATCACCTGCCTCTAGTCGAGGATAATCGAGGACCAAACTTTTCCGTAGTCTCTGCTCTGTTTTCCACTTCTAAATCAGAGCATTTGAACCTTGAGGGCAATTTTACCATCTCCAAATGAATTTTAAACATAGCCGGCCCCAGGAAGGTAAGACTGGGAGAGATGTGAGATCACTGAACCCAGCCACAAGGTCTAACGCCGTCACTTACTTAATCCTCGTCATAAACTAACCAGGCTCAGTCCTGAAACCAATTTGGGCTTTGCTCTTACTGTTCCCACTAGAGAGCTTCTCAAGGATCGTACTGCTATGAAAGGAAGAAACATTCTGCTAATCTCCAGCCTAAATTTACTCATTCCCACTTGCCCTGGCAATGAAAGACAGCACCCGGGCAGCAAAGCGCTGGGTAGGACATAAGCCTCAGAGCAGAATTCAAACAAATCAGACTGAATCACAACGAGTAAAGCCAAAGAATGAAAACAGAACTGTTTGCAAAGCAATTAATCTCAGCCTTGGAAGCGTTCATTCCCCCAGCCATTTCAGATCCCCTGGGCTCCTCAGCCCTACAGAGTCCCCACAACTCTGCCTCCCCAAGTGCTTATTAGATTCATGACCCCACTGTGCCCCAGTACCAACACTTCTTCTGAAAACTGCTTCCAGGAAAACACATTTGCATGAAGGCATATCCCCCACCCAGCTCCCCAAGTCCTACCTCACATACCCACTCCCATAGCTGAGCTTCAGCCCAGGATGGCTGCAGGTGGGGAAACGCAGTGTCTGCAGGGAGTACAGGGGTACATTGTCCAAAGTGCGACATACGAAATAATAAAATGAGCTTGCAGAGGGCCGAAAGCTGAAGAAGAGAAACGACAGAGTCCTGGGAAACAGAAACTGCAGGTGCCAAACTTTCTTTCTGCGCTTCACTCATGGACACCACTCAAGTCAGCAGTAAAAGTTGTTTATTTTAGGGTTTTAGTCGAGTTCCGCTTCAAGAAGCCAAAATGGTGATGCTAGACCCAAAGGCATGTCACATCCCAGCAGAAACATGGCTCCCCGGTTTACATTGGTAGCTATAGCTGGGCCACGGACACTTGCGCTGAATCACAGATTCCTGTCATCCAACTGCAGACGAGGACAGCGGGAAATAAGACAGAGGAGATGGGGGAAACCATCTGCTCCTCTTGTGGGATTGCGCTGCGAATCTGTAGGCTCTGTTTGGGATAAAACAGCACTTATTTCCAAGGCAACAAATTGCAGTGTCATAAACAACAGAGGTCCAGGAGATGCCTGCAGGTTGGAAGCTAAGAGAAGGAACATCGGTCACGGAGGCACAGGCAGAGAGAGCAGAGACGAGGCAGGCCCCCGCGTCGCTGACCAGGGCACTCGTTTTGCCAGTTTCACCATTAAAGACCTCTTCCCCGCTCCTCCCACTTACAAGGCACCTACAGGGACACAAAACACATATTCTGCTGTGCCTGCATGCGGTAAATGCCCAAACCCAAGCAGAGGCCCACAGAGCCGGCCTTGAGAGGAGCCTGATGTGAAGAAAACAGAGCTGGAAAGCTAAGACTAAGGCCCAGAGAGGCATAAGGTAAGTCAAACACGGTGCATCGTCATGACCTGCTGCAGGACTGCCCAGTGTGGCAAGTCCCAGACTGCCAGAGGACAGTGGAAGACAAAATGCAGCTGGACCTCGAAGGTGGATAAAACCTGGAGGCATAAAACTGCAGCATAAATAGAAGCCTTCTTTAGGGAAGGAATGAGGCTGAGCAGGAGGAACAGGAGTGATAGGCAGAAGTGACACTGACTTAGGCAACCCGCTGAGAGCCTGAGAGAGAATGAACGCCCTGCAGAGGAGCACAGACGATTGAGGAGAAAGAGATAAAGGGCTATTTGCTGGGGATGGAGGACGTCCTCTCCACGTGGACCTGGAGAAGCGCACACAAATTCACTTTGTGGCACTAACATGTGGGGCACAATAAAGGCAGGGGAAGTCAGTGGGTGAGGAGAGGGAAGCCAAAGCAGGAAGAGGAGGTAGGAGTGAGGCTCCAATAACAGACAGTAGAAGCTGTAATCACAGGAAATATGAGCTGCATGGATTTTGACAGCTTAGGTGTCTGTTTAAAATGTAGACTTGGGATCCAAAAAATTTAGTGAATTGGTCTCTGTATCTACACCTGTAAAATGGGGATCTCCTAAATGCCAGGGGGCTTGAGGACCAGTGTGCATCTCTCATGCAGCACCACTGCCACAGCTCCTGGGATGCTTGCCCCATGCCTTCCAGTGCTCCTGGGACTCTCAACACTAACGTACAGCACAGGCGTGCCCAGAGGGGCGGTGAGTTGTGCTCCTGCAAGGCAGAGAGCAGACCGCTCGGCACAGAGCTGAGGACAGGCATCCTGTGCTGAAGTGAAGAAACAGTGGGGTGAGGGAGGGACACACATATCAATGGGCATGGGAGGAATTCCCAGAAGTGCCAAAGTGAGACGGAGAAGGGTAAGGAGCAAAGGCTCCAGAGCTGACCTGACAAGACTGTAAAAACAAAGAGAATAAAGTGAAGAAATGGTGGGATGAGAGAGGAAAGTGCAGGGCTTGCTACTGCCCATGGAAAAGGGAAAAGAGCTGGCCAGGGAGAAGGTGGGACTTTACTGCAGGCTTCTCTGAGAGAAACTCTGGTAGCAGAGCCTCCTAGTGAGAACAGCTAATTAGTTACAGGAGAGACCCCGAGGCAGAATCGGGATGGGGTGAACAAAAGATCCCAGTGTGAGCATTCAGTGGGGCAACCTACAACTCCCTGATGAGTCTGACAGTGGAACAAGGGGCAGAGGAGAGAAGCAGAGAGGCATCCCTCGAGACCCTTCAGTGATCTGTGTGCTCCGGAGCCAACGGGCTGCCAGTAGGGCCTGTGCGAGCCAGCGCTGTTGTACAAGCTGGACTGGATGTTCCAGGAACCGAAGAAAACCACAAAACGCCTTTGTGACGTGGATGAAGTGTGTGCGGAGCGGCCTAGTGCACACAAATGTCCTGGCTTGTTCCAGCCGACTGGCATCAATCAGTTCCCCCGAAGTCTGCTCCACGTAAAGCTGGGTTCTCCAGTGCCACAAATACACGAGGAATCACAAAGCCAGCTTGAGCCGATGGCAGCAAAAAGGATGAAGTGACCCCTTGCAGGCTTGTCCCCTGAGAGAAGTGGTACCTCCATTTTACAGTGGGACAGGTTTCTGCCCTTCACTGCTCAGTTCTCCTGCACAAGCACCTGCCTCTGTGCACTCCGTGACTCCGTCAGGGCTTCCTAGTACCAGGCACTTAAAAAAAAAAGGAAGTCTTCCTTTTGTGCACAGTCAGCCCCGTGTCACTGCTGCTAGGATTTGTATTCCAGCAGCCCTAAGGAAATCCAGCCCGGGATGGGCCTGGCTGCTGTACAGCAGGATAACACAGCCCCGAGAGCACAAAGCTTGCCCTCAGGTGTGTGAGGGGTTAAGTCCACCAAGAAAATGCTTCTGCTGCTTAAACCAAAATGACTCTTTTTCTTCTCTCTCTCTTTTTTTTTTTTTTTTTGTTGAGAAGTTCATAAAAAGGGAGAAAAAAAAAAAAAAAAAAAAAAAAGCTATTTGTTTTGCCCCTGCTGGAGCCATGAAGGGAGCTCTGCAGCGCGGACAGTGCAGTCACTGTGGCATCGCAGCAGTGAGGGAGCTGAACCGGGAGCTGCGAGGTGAAGGTCCCTGTTTAACAGCTTTCCGTTTGTTTACCGAAAAAATATTGTTCCATCATAAAAATTCCCAAAATAGTTCACGTCTTGACAGACTGACTGGCAGCTGCCCAGCTCTGCAGGATCCTGCTAAATGAAAGGAAATAAAAAAGAGCTAATCTGGTACCCACGGCCCAGCGCTTGCAGCTCGGGAATGTGCAGGGTGTTGGGGCTCAGCTGCCCCACAAGGTGCAGGGTAGGGAGGGGAGCCCCGAGGCTGAGGGGCCAGCTTTACGGATGGCAAAAGCTTTTCCGTGGGTGCTGCGCAGGCTGATGAGGAAGCCAGCGCTTGCCTTGCCATAAATGGCCAGCTTCTGCTTTATTTTTAAACCAGTTTTCTTCTTTTTTTTTTTTTTTTCCCTCCACCCAGCTCCGTAAGGCTTTACCTTGACAAGGCAGGCTGCCCCACACTAGTGGCTCCTAGCTGTGTAATTCCTGAGAGCTGCCAGTGGCTCCTTTGGGAGCACTGCGCATACAGACCTCATCCTGGACCCGTGCGGGCCCTGGCTGGCTAATGTATGGCTTGTTGCTCAGAAGGTCTTAGGGTGACAATCTGCTGTTCCTGCGGATCGTGGTGATCTTACCAGGCAGAAATGGAAAAGTGTCGAAGAGTTCATGGCACGCAAGTCAAGGAGAGCTGTCCTCTAGGAAGAGCAAAAGGCCACCGCGAAGCCCTGCAGCCCGCCGCAGCGACCGAAGGACCATGCATGCCGTGAGTCACAGTGCAGAGGATCAGCGAGCCCGGATTAGGTCATGCAGAAATAGCAGCCTCTGTGGAAAGAACCTCTCTCCGCCAGATCACAGATGTCTCCCCAGCTGCAGGGCTAACTTCTCCACGGCCCTCATGGTGCTCGGGGCAGGTCTGCTTTAGGGAGGGGCGAGGGGAAATTTGCACTCTGGATCAATCCCAGCCTCGGCCCCATTGGACTCTTCCTTCGTCCTTTGGACATTTTGGGACTGGGTCCCCAAAGCAGGCTAGGCTCGAGCAGAGGAGCTGGGGGAGGCTTGGAGGGGCGACCCTTCCCCTTTGCCTGCCCCGGGTAGAAGCCCACACAGCCAGGCTGGTTGGTGCTGTAGGAAGGGTCAGGGTGGACACATGGGGACATGGTGCTTCCTCTTCCGGAGGCGAGGTCAGTTTGGTGTCCCACTGGGGGACATTCCTGAGCCGTGTCACACCAGCTCAGCAGCCAGCCGTGGGAGATGTTTCAGTATGGGTGCGCCCAGGACTACCCACACTTGCTTAGTTTAGGCACCCTGTCACAAAAGGGAGGTGTGCTGCAGCACCGCTGGGGCTCGTTGGGATGGGACGGCTGGTCAGCTATCAGCCAGGTCATCCACAAGCAACATAAAAGTGACAGGGGACGCTGCCAATGGTTTTCAGATGACTCTGTGGTTCCTTTCATAGTGCATGTGGTGTGTGCGCTGCTGACTGGAGCTCTTTCACCCATCTGTAGCACCTGGGAGGAAAGCTGACTGCCAGTTTCCCACTGGACGTACGCTGCCACTGCAGGCTGGCCCTGTCCCATGTCAACCCGCCCTTCTTTGCGCTCGTTATTGTGGTCTGTGACCCATTTCCACGTACTGTGCTGTCTGAGGCAGCCGTGTGGATCCTCATGATGGGAAACTGACCCAAGGGCGCTTGGTACTACTTCTGTCTTTCGGCCTTAAGGACATGGGGAGCTGAACCCTCCACAGCACAAAGCAGCAGCAAGTCTTCACCTGAGGAAGAGGAGGTATGGCCTGCACATCAGGGCAAGCTGGAAGCATCCTTAGAAGCCCCTGCATGCAGCACACAGGTTGCAGCCATCCCACGCACACCAGGCCAGGCTGTGCTGGGATGAGCCTGGCGGAGCAGGGAGCCTCCGGAAGAGCTTCCAGCTGCACCTCCCACACTCTGCCAAGCAGGTGTGCCGAGATCCTCCTGCCCAGGCTGGCCATCACATCCAGCCCAGCACCAGCTCTTCATTCTTTCTCCTCTGTGCTCAGCTCCCCCAGGCTGTGCACAGCAGTTTAACAAGTGCATGCCAGGAGCGTGCTGGGGGTCTGGTTGTTGTGTGAGGGCAGGGTGACTAGGGGAAAAAAATCCCTTATTCAGGATCCCTGTGTATAACGATCTTCCTCAGCTGGCTGTTGAAGCGTGTACTCGGACAAACCTGCCCCAGGACAGTGACTTCAGCCACCAGCCCCTTTCCTTGTCTGCCTTCCTCATATCTCACTTCTGCATGGTCAAGTGCCCTTTGGTTTGACATTTCCACGAGGTGGGTTCCTGTAAGGCAGGACTGGGAACTCATCTCCCCCAGCCCTCCCACAGCTGGCTGGGGGCAGAGGCTGACCCCTGATGGGCCACATTTCACCCCACTCAGCTGGAGCCCTGTAGGGCAGCTGCCCCTCCGTCCTGCCCCTGCTGCCCTCCCAGGCCCTGACTCACCCATTTCCTCTGTCACTGGCGGGGCAGGTGATGTGCAGGGCTGCCTCAGCTCTCCCAGCACCCTCACAGTCACATTTTCCCTCTTATCTTATGACTACCAGTTAGGAGATAATCATCGACAGACCAAGTGGTCAAGGGCACAAGCAGAGGGTGTTCCCCTTTCACATTTTAACCCTCCAGAACTGGCACTACAGCCCATGCTAAACGAAACCAAGGTTTCAGGTTTGCAAAGAAGACAAAATGCTGCCACCTTGCTCCAGCGTTACCAAATTAAACCAAGGATTCATCACTGACCAAGCCAAAGCCCCAAAACACTGAAGAGCCCTGGCCTTAACCCCATCTTTTTGAGTGGTGTATAAATAGGACATTGTTACTAGTCTCTTTCCAAGAAGAGGAGCCCTCACACTCGGCGCTGTAATTTGGTGTCTGGGGATCACTTGGGCCCACAGATCCAGTTGCTCACCTTGCCGACAGCTCTGCCTGCTCTGTAGTCAGGGCTCCCTTTGTCCAGGGCATTTAGGGTCTTGGCCACATCTGAGAAGAACCGCTTCTCATGCACCCCTGTATCTGACTGTCCACTTGAGTCCCTACTCCAGCCCCTGGCTCATATCACAGAAGAACTCCTCCAAAACATAAACTTGCTTTTCTGCTTTCTCTGCTGGGAAATCCTTTCCCTCCAAACAGCATGAGAGTGACATAAGGCTGTGCAGGGGTCCCTGGGATCCCACTGCCAGCAAATAAAGCACAAACTGATTGTTGCTGTACCACACTCCTCCTCCTTTGAATAATAATAAAAATAAAAAAATATATAAAAATATCTCAGAGAAGGGGCCTGGGAATTGAATTCATCTCCGATCTAAAGTATTGAGTAAAGAAAAGCCTAAATACAAGCTTTATGGCTCAAGGAAGTCATCAGAACAGCCAGGCACACGCTGCCAGCATCAGAACCCCCCCACGCCCACCCTGCTCATGCCCCCAGACTCTGCACTTGGTTATTATCAGGTTATTATCTAGTTCTTATCAAGACTCATTCTGCATTACTTGTTATCATTAAATGGCAAGGAATTAGATTTGTCATTACTTATTGCTGTTCCCATCTTGCCAGCTATGGGACCCCCACCCCCTCCCTGGGGAGACGCAGTTCGCTTCTAGGAAGCACTTTCCTGTCTAAATTTTCTCCTTTGTTAATGCAATCTCCATCTCCTCACAGATGTTTGGAGTCAACAATCCTTCCCCCACCTTAGTCATCTTTTGGCTAAACTGGCTAGCATTATGCTCCATCTATCTTCCCAGTCTGTCAACAGCTCCAACTACCTCAAATTCAGCTTACAATATTTGGTGAGCTGTTTGGAGAAAGGCTCTCGGTCTCCTCCTTGGAGAGGAAAATTGCACGGGTCTATCCTGCAGCCATCACACGACAAAAAGTCCCTCCCTAACCTCCTCCCCAGTGCTGTCCTCTGGGCTGCTCTCCAGAAAGCAGCAGAAGATACTGAGAAACCAGCTCTACCTCTTAGCTTTCTGGTTTCTTAGGAGTAGCACCATGCTTGCTACCAAACTGATGCTCACAAGCTTAAATGAATCCTCACAGCCCTGTTCAGTCAGTCTGCCAAGTGTCCTTGCTGGAGTAGGTGAGTCCAGGACATGAGGTTTTATGACAGCTGCAGGGAAGTGTTGTTATTTGCCTTACCCTTTCCTCAAATTGCACACGAAGTTGGCTCTGTCATGCGCAGCAAGGCAGGAGCCCCACACTGATCTCATCCACCACAGGTGGCAGGGGAAGAGCAGCCCATGCAACTGAGAAGCCCACGTTACCACGCTGGAGAAGAGGGAAAGCAA
Source organism: Oxyura jamaicensis (assembly GCF_011077185.1). Classification (NCBI taxonomy): domain Eukaryota; kingdom Metazoa; phylum Chordata; class Aves; order Anseriformes; family Anatidae; genus Oxyura; species Oxyura jamaicensis. Next base: position 22,780,597 of record NC_048897.1, read on the forward strand.
GAAGACTGTGCACTGGCAGTGGGCAAGTGGCTAAAAGAGAAAGCTCTCCCTGCCGAAGCAGCGTACCAGGCCGTGCTTTCACTTTTCTCAGCGTGACACAACAGCCCCGTTAGCCTGCAGGTCTTGCTGCATGAAACGATAGAGGGAAATATTTCACATACACTCTCCCCAGTTTGGTTTGAGAATAGTCAAAGATAATTGCTCGTTGAGGCAGTCAATGCTTGACATCATTCTTCACACTCCCCGGGCTATGCAGGACATCGCTCGCTTAATTCACATCAACTGGCTCCAACCTCAAGCTCCTCCTTCCCACCCTCCCAGTGATACTGCGAGCGGGGGGGTCATGCTAAAAAAGCAGATTTGAGAGCAGCTAAGCATTCCCTGCGTGGTCTCACTCCCCACCTCCAGAAACAGAGGCTTTCTGAAGCAGGAGGGCTGTGCTGTGCAGGCCACAGACAAAATGTACAGGGAAGTCGTGCAGGACTTGGTGCAGGACTTGTACCTGCCTCAGACAGCAGCTAGGGGCTATGTAGGAACGCAGGGGACACAGCGAGCTGCAGAGGGAGAGCAGCCACCAGGAGGTAGCATGGGAGGGCTCCTGCAGAATTCACCTCTGGGTGATGTTCCTGCAGAACTTCACCTCTGTGGCAGCAAGGAAAGCACCACTGCTTGTTTACCACTTTGGGAAGTGGACTAAGCGAAACTGCAGGACAGTATGCAGAGTTCAGTGTGCAGGGAGCTAGTACAGAAAAGCCATGGCTCTCACACCCTCCGCCCTCAGCACTCCCTGCCACACGTGGCAGAGAGATGGCAGCAGCAAGGAGAGGAAAAAAGAGAAAGAACCATCTCTTTTGGTGCCTGGTCATGAATGAAAGGCATTTCCAAGCGGTGTGGTATGTATGGGAAGAAGGAGCATTAATTCCTCTCTTTACAGATTTGGAAAGGACTTGTGAACGTTTCCTTTCCTGCACTCTGCCGCTCACAGTTCTGCAGGGTGATATCATCGGGGCCTTTTCCAAACTCAGACTGTCTCAGACATTACAACACCAGGTTTTGGCTGCCTGTTCGTATCACCAGCTACACCCACTCCAGCCCCCTCCCTGCAACACCCCCGAGGGACCAGCGAACCTCCCACTGCCAGACTCTGAGCTCTGCTCAGCATCTCAGCAGCCACGAGCTGCTCAGACATCATCCCCAGACACTGTACCTACACCTCCTCAACTGCTCGCACAAACAGCTCGGCTAAAAATAGAGCCTCGCTCCTCCAAAGGGCCTAACGCTCTGAGCCCCATTGTTTTTAAGGCTGAAAGAGCAAGTGGCTCATGGTGCTAGGTACTGGGACGCCAACGAGAGGATTTGGAGTAGAAGAGAGGAAAAAAGAAGAGTGAGTGCCTCTGAAGAGCTCCTCCAAGCAGGCCATGGACAATGCAGAGGTGTATTTCCCTGGTGCTCTAGGTGATGTACTGGGGAAATCAGCAGCCCCCAATGGAAGCTTGCTCTTGAAGAAGCCACTCGCATGGCAGAGGAAGGCCAGCTGCTCTCCGGTCCCCAGCAGCCGTGTACTCATCTTCTGCATTCCTGCAAGTTCACCTCTGCTGCGCAGACCCTGCAAGCCGCAGCGGGGGGGAGGTGAAGCTCTCCGCTCTGTATGGTGGGGCTCACGTCCAAACCAGCTCTGTGCCAGTGGACAGAGGAAGTATCTCCACTGACATTAATGAAATTACTCCGGAGCGTCAAGTTAGGCCGAGTGAGAGCAGAAGCAGCATACTTTGATACATTGGAGATTTGCAGCTACAGGGCGGCCTATCAGCAAAACAGACAAAAAACAGAGCTGCAGGGAAGAAATTTTAGTTTCAATTTGTCCAAGAATCACAATGAAGCAGTTATTTAAAAAATGCCTGAGCTCGGTTCCTCAAAACAGTGGGAGTTTCGTTTAGTGCTTACCCGAGCGGTGCATTAGCAACGCGCTCAGGCCTTCTTCTGCAAAGAGCAAAAGTGCCAAAGGCCTAAGGAAAATAAACAAACCAAATGCCTGGGCTGCTCCACTGGCCAGCCCAGATGTCAGATTTGCTGTTAATAATGCCGATGGTTTGAGCTGCCTCCCCACCTGTGGTCCTGTCCAGGAAGGTGTGAGGAGCCCCCGGAGATGCAGACGGCATGTGCTGCAGGCGTGAGATGTCCCCCCGTGGCTTCTCACAGCAGGCTGGCAGCTCTCCGCCACAGATGTGTTCTGTCAGGATAAAACCTCCCAGGGCTCTCAGCCTGCTCCCATCAGCCTCATCCACTCCCCCTTGTGCTTAAAGATCACGGAGCTGCAAGGCTTTCTTCTGTTTACTGTAAGGAGATGTTGCCTGGATCCTTTTTGGATGGAAACTCTCAGCGACTTTGCTCTCTAGCAACCTTGGTCGAGGTTCCCCAGAGCTTTTTCCAGCCCACCGGGTGGTTTAGTTGCTCCAAAACAGAACGGGCTTGGTTCAAATCCAGCATTTGATCCAATGGCTCAGCCACATTCCTGCTAGGCTGTTGCCCTCAGCGTCGCCACTTGGCCTGTGCAGCGAGCGGCCCACTGATGAGAAGGACAAGCACATACCGGTGGTTACTGGGCTCACCAAAGCAAACTAACCACCAAGGTCCAGAGCTGGCAGCCTTTAGTCAGGAAGATATCTGCTCCTCTGCTATGCCTTTGTGCTGGTAGCTCTCTGCTGCTGTTTCCCCTCTTTGAGATTTATTTTGGTACTGGCAGGGCCACTGCAAGGACATATCTTTCCTTTCTCCCTGCTAGAGAGTTTTCTTCTTTCTCTCCCACGCTCTGTGTAGATAGCAGAGCCCATTTCCCTGTAGTGATTAACTCCTTTTGGCCCTCAATGTGCACCTTGCATCATACAGAGTGGCTCCGAGCACTTCCCTTCAGAACGTGGGTTAAAATCCAGCCTTGCAGTGGGCACTCAGAGGAGGACGTGGTGGGTAGGGGCCATGGAAGATACTTGACACCAACGTACAGCTATGGTAAAAGCGTAACTTCCCTGGTCTAAAAGGGTTGTTGGCCACGGGGGAAAGGAGTGGGCAGAGAGACCCCAGTGGCTGACAGCTGCTCCATCTGCCCCATAGGAAGTTCAACCTGCTTGGCCTCTCAGACAGAAGAAAGTGCCTTTATGCCACTGCAGTCCCACGGAGTAAACATGAGGCACTCAGAAAGTCTTTCATCTCCTGAAGAAAGGAAGAATGGTAACCACAGCCGGATGCCATAACCGGGCAATTCCTGATTAGAAATAAAACACTGTTTTGTGGAGTGTGGCTGCTCAGCCGGTGGAAGTGGTAGATTCCCTGTCGCCAGTCGGTTCTGCACCAGGGCTGTTTAACTTCCCAAAAGCACCGCTGGCAAGCACATATTATTGGGTGTGGGACAGGGGTAACTACACGAAATGAAGGGGCCAGTCTTATACAAGAGGTGAGGCTGGATGGTTGCCTGTCAGACCCAGGGAGCCTGTGAATTACCAGAGCTCTCGTTTCGCCTGTGGCATTTCTGTAAACCTGCCGCGGTTTCTTGGTGCTGGTTCAGCGCTGGCACGTGGCCTGGAAGCACACCTTCTCCAAGCTGCTCCTTGTTCCAGGTTTGCTGGAGACTGCATTCGCTCCCCCGCCTCTGGGGAGAAAATTTCATCTTTCCTTACATAACCTCGCAGGAGCAGGGGGCACGGCAACCAGGAGGGAGCTGGCTGCGCCCACTGGTCACACACACGAGGCCGTGCACTCCCGATTCAGAAAAAAACATGGGGTTTCTGCTCAAGGTGACACCAGAGTCACGGGGCACACTGACAACCCATCAGATCAGCCCAGGTGGGGAGCACTGCAGTGTGGCAGGGATGAAGGAGGACACCCTAGGGCGTGCGGTTAATCACGAGCATCTACTGGCATTGGCTGTGCTGCGGGAGATCACCTTGCAAAACAGAGCTGCAGCCCTTCAAAGTAATGTGTTAAGATGTGCCATAAGACAGGAAACACGGCGCCTGCTTGGGTACGAGGCCATTTGTGCCAAGAAAATGTAAGACTGTGGTCCCGTGAACTTTCTGCTTAGGCAGAACCCAAGGAAAACTTCACTGCAACTTCACTTGCCACGGAGCATCCCCCCAGCCTTTGTTATCCCACACACACGAGGGGTGACAGCATATTTAGGCCAGGCACTGAGAATTGTCCAAGAAAAAAGCTATGCCACCCTGGAAACCTGCCAGGAGCTGCTGGGCTGCACCTAAATCCCCCAAAACCCCTCACGATGGAGGCACCATGTTCAAGCTTCCAGCCCAGTAACGAAGTTGCTCAGGATGCAGCCAACCAAGCAAGTCTCACACCTCAAACATGGAGCTCCTGAGGCGTTTCTAAGCTCTGCCGGTGAGCACAGACCATACAGATTTCTTCACAGAATTAAGCAGCACAACCTGGCATGGCTAAGGATCTTGGAACAGATGAAAATAGCCAGTGAGCCCTATTCTGCCTTTGTCTCCTGTGCCCTTGTATGCCCCTCCCGCCCTGCGTTAATCCCAGTTTTCCCTTCACGCCCCTTTCCTTCCCTGCTCTGGCTAGTCCTGACGTATGCGTGTGCTGGCTGTCGCACCGACACGTGCACCCTGCATACACAGGTCACAGCTGCCAGACGAGCTCTGTATCGGCTGCACCCTCCCTGCCTCTGCCGTGCAAGGCACTGACCTGGGCCCGGTTCTCTTTCCACCCGCAGAGCGTCATAAAATCTGTAGAAATATAATAATCTTGGAAATTTCTAATCTTTTCTCAAATCTGGTTGAAGCTATGTTCAGAAGTTGCCAGAAGGGCCCCAAGGTAAACAGCACAATTACGTAGGCTTTGTCACCTTAGGAAACCAGCCAGAAGCAGCCAAGAGGCCCACAAACTCCATCCACAGCCCTAGTGGTATCTCGCTGTCGAAGAACATGGTGAGGAGGCACCCCACGAGCACGGAGCAAAGGCAGCTGCTTGCCAGCAGTGCTTTGCTGCCTCTCCAGCTTGCCTGCACATTGTCACTTTGATGAGAAATAAACTGCTTAATTAAGCAGCCAGCCCCAGGTTTGCCTGGTTTTGTTGACGGTGGCTGTCGATCCTCACTGCCATGATTCATGACTTGACACTCTTTTCTGTGCTCCCCTTCTGTCTCCAGCTGGAGCGCCCGATGCCCTTGGCTCCCGGCCAGGGTGCAGGGTGAGCGTCTCTTGCTTGTTTATAGCAGGGCTGGGAGATGTTTAAACGAGGCTGCTGATGGGAATCTTGGGAATTTCGCAGCAGACCTAACTGCAGCTACAGTCATCCTTGCAGCGAACAAGCTGCTCACAGGGCAGGGTACAAAAAATTCTTTATCTAAGGAGAAAGCCACTGACTGGCTACTTCTGGAAATGAAGGCGCTCGAGGATCACACTAGCTGCAAAGCAAGTTTAAAAAAAAAACATAATTGTTTCTGGGCTGATCTCTAAAAGGCAGGAGTCCAAAGCAACAGGGAAAACTGTGCATGCAGCTGCACGCTTAGTTGACACTTAAGGCTGCCACGACTGCCTGTGTAAAGAAACACTTTGATAGAAACAAGAGAGAGAGAGCCTGGCCCAGCCGCTGTGGCAAAAGCCCTTTGGAAGAGCAGGTCTGTGCCATAGCTGTACAGATTCGGTGGTGCTGGTGTCAGAGTACAGTCACAGCTCAAACAGAAAATTCCCCAGTCATACATTTACTAAGGAAGCACTGCAGATTATTACTAAAGCTGAAAGAATTTGTTTAGATCCATGCTGGGTTTCATTGTGAATGTTTATTTTCTTTCAGCACTTCATTCAGCTTGGACAATGACACCAGGCTAATTAGTTTCACATTTGCCTATGCTTTTAAGCCCATCTCCTCTGCCACATTCCATGGCTGCAATACCAAGGCTGTAAGCACAATGGGCAAAGGCACATTTTCTTTTTTTTTCTGGAGAAAGTCTTCACTTGATCTTTATTTTTGATCATCGAGTGATTCCAATGGGTTTGCTATTACAGAAAGCCTAAACTGGAGGGCTAAATCTGACCTGATCATGTTTCCTTTCAAAATAAAATAAAATAAAATTATTACAACTGACGCCTAGCTTAGGAGACTGAAAAGTTTGCAAGCAGAGCAGCTCTTTTTTCATGATGAATCAACTCTGACCTGTTAAAGAACTATTTATTTATTGCTTACTCCTCGAAGGACAATGATGTACTTGATTAGAGGAGCACCAAATGCCAGGACCCTGCAACTCCATTCCTATCTACACGTCCAGTTCAAGATAACAAACACTTTCAGGATCTCTGACGGACTGGCTGTTAACAATCTTTTTCTAGTAAAAGTGTTTGGACTGCTTACGGGATGTTCTCAAACACAGGAGTTTGGATAAAGTCTGCACAAACAATTTCCATGTGCACTGCAGTGCCTGAAGCTCCTTTTCGCATGGGCAGTTTTGCCTGAAAGTGCAGCTAAGCACTGGCTTTATGGGTGCATAGAAAATTTGGCCCTGACAAGAAGGGGATGAGTAGCACAGGCTCAGAGCAGACAGATGTCCCACATTATTACACCTGAGCACCATTCCAGAGGGCAAGGGTGGCCAACATTTCCACATCAAAGGGAACAAGGATAATAAAAGGGACAGTAACAAACAGCATAGCACCGAGTTGGATTTCTGCTTTCACCCTCAGCAGCCTTTCACTTACCCAGCAGCCAAAATAGCCATGACCCTCTAAAACATTTTCCAACAGTCTGTTAATTGTCAGGATTCATAGCTAACACCTTTCTGAAAGCTGGGGCCAACCAGGAAGCAAAAAAATAAATAAAATAAAATTAGCTTTTCCTGCTCTTAAACCTGTCGTGTTCGTCCACACACAAACATTTGGAGGAGGCTGGACTGCATATTTTCTGGGGATGCAGCACCAATTACAGCAGGCCTAAATCCAGGTGCCCTGTACAGTACCAGTTAAGAATATGAGAGGCAGGAGGGGCCGGGTAGCAGCGTGTGCCCCTGCTGCGTGTGCTCCTGCTCCAGCATCGCCACTGCCCCTGGCAGGGGCAGCAGCCCGGGTGCTGAGCCTTGGGTCACTTTCCTGGGGCCGGGGTTCCCCTTGCCACAAACCTACCTCTGCTGGGGATCCCCTGGAGCAGAGCTGGCACACAGCACCTCACAGTTCCAGAGTAGGTCAGGCTTTGCCCACGTAATTCCACAGAACAGTAATGTTCCCAGCGACCTGCTCCTCGCCAGACCCACACGAAGTGAGCGTACTCCCCATAAAAGCCAACGTTGCACCTCCCCTGCTCTCCTACAATTACAAGATTTCATTTTCTCTTCTCTCTGCTTCCTTCCCACATTCTGCCCCAGCTCCCATGTCTAGTAATTCAGTAATTCATTAATTTCTATTGATGGACAATCCTGCTATCTATCAAGACCAAGCTTTTGACAAATAAAAGCCAAAGCCAGCTGTTTTACAAACAGAGAGAGAACCTATATTGCACACACACGAAACCCAGGGACCCAACAATTGCTGCTCTCATTGCACACATCACAAGAGCCACTCCATGCTCTAACAACGCACCTGCCTGCATGTCCCACACATCATCAGGCTGGGGGCTGCTGCTGCTTCACCGCACTGCCTGGTGCCACAGCTCCAAGTCACTCGGCTACAGATTACTCACAACAGCAAGAGGGGAGGTGGGCTGCATGGGGAGACCACTCTGGGTAAATTTGTAACAGCTGAGATGGGTAAATTGGGAACAGCCTAACCTGAGTGTCACTGTGGTGAGGATCTGCTGAAGCTCTAGAAAAAAAGGCTCCTGCTGACTGGCCTGAAAACCCCTTTCCTCCTCTTCCTCCTCTGCTGAAGGCTAAAATAAAGAACAAGAAAGTGGGTTCCCTATAACAGGCAGCAAGAGACAAAATTCCCCCCAGAAAAAGGGCAGCATTTTCCACATTAGGCTGCCTCATCATGGAAAGACATCTGAGACACTTCATTAGTCACTGCCTGCAGCTTGTCTCTTCAATCATGTCCCCAAAGCAGCAGAGACCAAAAATACAATGAGGAAAGAGGAATCTCTGCATCTCCTTGCAAATGTGGAAATAACCGAAGTGGCAGTGTAGATGCCAGGCAAAGAAATTCCTTCACGTCTTTTATGGGCCAAACTCCGACCACTTCTCCACTGCTATTTTCAACTGTAGGTAACTCCTCCAGAACAGGGGCCAGGTCCAGAACCGCCCTACTAAGAAAAGCCCAGAAGTCAATTTGTCAAAAAGATATTTTTACAAGCAAGTCAAAATCCTGCAAATCCCTTAAGGCTGCCAGCGCCCACCAGGGCTTCTCTCCCAAGTCTGGAGATGCCCTGGTAAAGAAGCCCACGTGCTGGAAGCTGGGCTGGATGTGAACAAGGCCTCCCGACTGTCCCTCTGGAAGGGGTGGAAAGCCTTCAGTAGCAGGGTCAGCAGAGACCACTGGGAGGAGCCAGAAGAATGGAGAAAGCAGAAGGGATGGAGGAAGGCATTGCAGTGCCTAAAACATGCCTTTGCAACTCTAAAATGTTAAGAACCAGCAAGGCACGGCACAGATCTCCCTTTTCAAGTCTGCCCCTAGCCTGCACACACGGCACCGATCCGTACAAGCACACATGACACACAAAAGGAAAAAGGCCGAGAACAGAAAATGGTTCGGCATGGTTTCTGAACTCGGTAAAAGCACGGTGCCCCGGCATCCTGTTGTTGTCTGCTATCGTGCCCTCATCACTTCTAAGTCCAGCAATAAAATGGGACTTCTCCTTCCAGCTCTGGCGAGGGCACTGCCCGGGGAAGGCGTCTCCAAGGCACCGGTGCCGAGGCAGGGCAGGCTGCGGAGCACCGCGCAAGGCCCAGCAGGAGCAGGGCCCGGAGCCACCGGCCTGCACCACCTGCCGCCTCCCTGGGCACCTCTTGCCCTGGGCCAGGTCGCTGTAGGGCCCCCGGCTGCCTGGCAGGCCATCTGCCTGGCCTCGGCCCGCACTCCAGGACAAGCACCTCCACGCAGCCCTGGCTGAGTCGCGCCAAAGCACTGCTTTGCTGTCACAACTGCCACAGGATCTGGTGACCCAATGGTCACTGCAGGGTACTGCTCCTGGAGCACACAGCCTGTGGGACCTGCTAAAGCACAAGACCTTAAAGGGCGAAGCTCCGGCCATCAGATCGAGCGTGCTCATGAGCACAAAGCCTGAGCCTCCACTAGGGTACCTACAGAGCCCTCAGCACGCTGCAGGCTCAAAATATGATCCAAGGAGCTTACTTACAGAGAGGAAACAGCCACAGATATTCCTAGAGGGCAAGGGAAATGGTGGTGAATCTTTTCCCTGGTGAGCTAGCAGCCGCCGCTTGATCAGCTCCAACTTTCTGGAGTTGGCGGGGCGCAGCAGAGGTGCAGAGCACTCCACGCAGTGGGCAAGCCATGGTCACTGCAGGACAACGTGCTGCGAAGCACACTTTATCGGTCTTAATACAAAAAAAGACTTTCCTATTTCCTCACCCTTTCTTCCACAGGGAAGCTCTTAATTCCCAGATCCAGCTAGGAGGAGAGAGTCAGTTATCTGGAAATGACTGGTTGTGGTTTCAGGCTATGATAGATGGCACGCACTGTAATCCCTCCCTTACTCTCGCCACTAATACTCCTCCTCCCTTCAGTTACCAGAAAATGCAGCAACGCTTCCTTCTGCCCGCCCCTCTCTCCTCCCTCCAGGCTACTCCTTTGGAGAATTGGCTCCACAGCTGGATTGTAAAATAATCCAGCTGTTCCTATGACAACGTGCTGGCAGTGGGCAGAGATGACGCCAGCACACGGTGTTGGCCCATTCACTACCAACACCCAACTCTGTTTGTTTTGGTTTGGGATGCATTTGTTTTTCTATGCGGGCAGCTCTGCCGAGTACATTTCTGAAGGCCGGAGGGGCAGGAGGAGCCACAATACCAGAGACGCCAAGAAAGTTGCTGGCTCTGTGATTTACCCCTTTTTTTTTTTTTTTTGCCCCAGCTCCATCTGATGTGAGGATAAAAATCCCTCCAGGAGTCTTGCAGCTGCACCCAATCTTTGCAAGACTTGATCCAGAGCCTGAGTTGAACGGCACCATGCAAGACTTTGCGTGCAAGGCTTCCAAGGGAAAAAAAAAAAAAATAGTCTCGGGTAGAATCAATAAGAGCTATGCAGCCTTTATTTTAATGTCTCGCCTGTCAGCAGCAGGATTGCTATGTAGAAAGAAGCAAAGGAAGAACTTTTTCCTCGTGAACCATTAGCCAAACGCTAATGCACATGAATGAGCCATTGATCCAAGTGTGTGCAACAAAACAAATGCACCTCAGACTACACGGGCTTGGTTCTCATGTGCCACAGTGAGTAGCAGGACATTCCAGGCTGTCAGATACAAAGGGAGTCATGAGATAGGGTTAGCTTAAGCCTATAGATGCATCTCTGGTGACAGCAAAGAAACCAAAGTAACCAGAACCATGACTGTTTCTGAAAATGCCTTAGCAATAACAGACCTGGCAAAGCACCAGCACTTATCACACTGTGGCCAGTTGGGTTTAGTCGGACCTTTGTATGTTCAGGAAATTACTGGTCTAAAACTATACCTGGCATGACTGTAAGTCTGCTGCTTCTTGATGTCTCACCTCCTCAGCTCTCCACAGCCATTTCCAAGTCAGTGTCTTTCCCCGGTCTACTCTTCAACCTACCCACACTCTTACTCATGTGTTACTCCTAACTCCCCTTCCCACCACACAAGGATTTCTGTTCTGGCTTCAAAAGATAAGACATAAATGTCACGAGCCATTTGGGGACATATGTTTTCTCTTGCCATCCATTTTGCAGAAGGACATAAGTAACTCAGTGCAGAAAGTTCTGAGGTTCCTTTCTGCAGGGATGTATTTCCCTGCCCATTTACTTACTTTGGAAGTCACCCCAAGTTAATAAGCACCGCACAGCATTTGAATCCAACAAGCTCTACATCCTCCTCTGTATCCAAAGAGCCCTTTAATACTCAGTGCCACCTGAACCCCTCCTGCCAGCATGCTAATTACAGCAAGGCATTCCTTCGAGGATCTGGCTTCTGTCAGCCATTCGGCGTGAGGCTCTCTGGCCCAAAACAGGCTCGGCCCAAGATCTCCCCAAGTCCTTCCTGCAGAACACGGTTCAGCGAGTCAACAAAACAGACTTAGAAAAATAAACAAAGGCAAATTTCTTCCCCTAGCATAGCCTGTGGGAGTCCAGACTCCTTGCGTGCTGTACTTCAGCACTTCTCCCAAGTGCCAGATCCTACCCCCACAATTTCTGCCAGATCCCAACCCCACAATCTCTCTCACAGACTTTTTACCATTTCCTAGGGCAAAATCTGATAGGAGGTTGCCGGGCCCCCAAATCTGCATGGTATTTACAGGAACAGTTTATTCTATCCAAAGCTTCATTAGGTAAACTGCACCCAAGATCAGCACATATACATATTTGAGAGGATTAAGGACAAGAGATTTCATCAGAAATTATTTTCATTCTCAGACTGCACAGCAGATGTACGGCAAGGCAGAGAACTCCGGGGCAAGTCTGGCCATGTATCAACAACCTGTCCTTTCTATAAGAAGCCTACCTACCTACCTGGCCCTGCCCCTAGGAAGCGCCTGTGTGATGCTAGGCAGCCTTCGGGAAGTAGACAGGCAAGAGTGAAGGGGGCAGCCTGAGAGCAGTGTTAGTGCGGACAGGAGACGGCATCGGGACAGGGACTGGGTACCAGTTTTGTGGAGAGAACCGGGGGGGTTGTCTGGGGCAGCTGGCAAAGCAGCTGTGTGTACTACAGCACATCAGCCCTTTGGCCCTGACTGAGACAGTGACCAACTTCGGCTTCAGTGGGGCTTTCAGTGCCACCTCCCCCAGTATCCTCACAGCCAAACCAGTGAGATATTGACCGGGTACATAAATAATAAATAAGGGAGGAGGCAAACTGGCTGGAGCACCAGGCTCAAAGCTGATCAGCAGTAAAGTCTAAGTGACAACCAGCAGTTAAGTGACATTCCTCAAGGGTCAATAGTGGGGCCAGTACTCTGTGATTATTTTATTTATTTATTTATTTATATTTTTTTTTTATGCCCTGAACAGAGTGACAAAGCACATGCCCAGCAAATTCACGCACAATACCCAATCGGGGCAGTGGCTGAAATACTACACAGCAGGGTTACTAGTTAGAGGGACCCCAGGAGGCTGAACTAACGGGGTTAGACCACACCGCCTCTCCTCTGCTCAGCTCGCGAGGCACCAGCAGGGAGCAGTGGAAGGCAGGAGAAGGGCTCACCCACCGGCCCGGCAGCATGCCTGCGAGCCTGCGGGACGTGCCCAGCCCCAGCAGCAGGGCAGGGAGGCGGCCGGCCGACAGAGGCAGGCACTGCGACATGTCGCCGGCCGACAGAGGGCAGCCGGAGCCGCAGGGACTCCCGAGATGGGCTGGATGCTGCCGCTGTGAAGGCGGAGCGCTGCTCCTTGCCTCCAGCGTCTGCGGCTGCAGGGTTCGTGTTGCTCAACTCCCCTCCTCGATCTGGAGATCTAAACACAAGCTTAGCAGAAAATGAAATTCAGATTCTTACCTAACCGCCTGGCCCCAGGCACTCCGGCTTTAAGAAATACGCAGAACGTTACGGGAGTAATGATGAAATCTCAAGGAGCACCAAGACTTCACTGATACCGGAGCTGGAGGGGACTGCGGAAACCCAGGGGACATGGGCAGCCTTGTGCCGTTGTACGGGACAGTTTGCTGGTTAGGATCCTGCTGCACACCCACCGTGAAACTAAACCCTAAAGCCTCAAAGACATTGTCTCACTTCGGTCAGTTCCAGTAAAAACTATAGCGCATTTCTTTAAGATATGGCTCTTTGTACACATCTGACAAGTAGGGAAGTTCAGACATGGCAGTAAGAATCCCCAGCAGATGGATGATGTTTCTCAGGACCCCAAAGACGTGGGTTTAGAGGTGGCTGAGCCTAAAAGCAATGCCTCAGGGGTCTGACTTACATGTTGATGCAACCAGCTGGGGTGGTTTCAGGCATTCCCATGCCAGTCTCTCCACCCTGTTCTCCTGGCCAGGATTAACACACGTGTTCCAGGAGGTATGGGAACTTCAGCCTTTGCCACTTGGCATCTGGGAACTCTGCACAAGACCTTCCCCACAGTTGCTAACAGGGTTAGGAACTAGGGAGGGTTCAGAACGGACTCCTTTCTGTCACCAAAGAGAGCTATAAACCCATTGCAGAGCGCAAAGATGGTACTTTAAACTGCTACAGTTAGATCTCTCTGAGTACGTCACGCAGATTGCGGAGGTACTCGGAGGTGTTTCACGTATCCGGAACAGATCCTCATTACAAGCCATGTGCCTTACCACTGGGCTGTTCTCACACGCACTGCCGCCACCACCACGTTACTCCTGTAGCTCTCCTAACGCACCTGATCCCATTGATCAACTCGACTTATCACATCAGCGGGTCTCTGGAGGTGAGCTAGCCCAGCCCTGCTCAAAGGGCTTCGTCGAGTTTTGACTGCTTCCAAGGCTGGAGGTTCCACAACCTCTCCGGGCAACCTACTATAGTGTTTGGGCACCTTCATGGTGAAACATTAGGATTTTGGCAGATGCTCTGAAGAGTCAATATTCCCAAACTGAATTTAGGGAAATCACTTATGTGCTCAGTATGCTGCTCCACACACGTTGTTACAGATGTCAGCTGCAGGATCTTCCATCGCCCTCTTCCATTGCTCTGGTACTAGCATTTGACTGATTCCGCAGTAACTTTGGTGAGGGACCACGTTCAGCTGGAATTTAACCCTTCCACATAAAAACATTTTTGGTGCCAGCCAGTGTAACTTCTGAACCATTTCACCGAGGGCTCAAGCAAGTAACTGTGCAGAATCCAGGAAGGGAACAGAATCACACAGATCAGAGAAGTGAACACAGCAGGACCATCAACGTAGATTAATCAAAACTATCCTGGAACTGCAGTTTCAGTGCCTCAGTTTACCTGGCTGTTAACATGAATCACACCCTTCACCTACTTCATGGGGTGCTGGAGGGCAGCTGAGTCAGTTAAACTCGGTTCTTACCTTCAAGGCACTTGGTGGCCTGGCACCAGCGCATCAAAAACAAGTCACCTGGGCCACCAAGATAGACTGCAATCAACAGCTGCCTGTGGTGCAAGAGGACTCTGCAATAATGCAATGCTTGCCTGTGCAGTAGACCCCATTTTCTGGGGACCTGTCCAAACAGAGAGAATGAACTCCCTAGGGACACTTCAGGACCTGCCCCTGAAGATCGCAAGGCACGCTTCTTCCACCTGTGCTGTGAACACACTGCAACCCAGAACCAGCCGGGAGAGGAGGGGGGAACAAACCACACATTTGCGTATTAGTCACATTTGAGGTTAATGGGAAAGTACTCGGCTGCTACGCTGGAAAAGCTCATGGTAAGATGCAGAATAGAACAGAACGCTTTAATCATTAGCGCCCGTAAGGAGCAAGGAGATCCTCAGGTGGAAATCATTATATAATAATAAATACTTTGTCCTCATGAACACAGATGATTATTCCAGTGCATGATGGATCTTAAAAGGAAATACAAACCTTTGGTTAAGAGTCAGAGCTGATCTTTACCACATTCTGTGTCTGATCACCTGCAGGGCACAATCTGCCATTCAATATCCAGTAATTAAGCTGTATTTATGACAAGATTGGCTGTGAGGTCATTCCCCGTGCAACTACACGTGCCTTAAATTAGCTATGGTAATCATTCTCACATGCATGCAGCAGTTCAGGCCCTTAGCAGCAGCCACTGTCTGATGTTACAATAGCAAGTGAGAATGCGGCATGGAGAGGAAAAATAATGTAGACTTTGGTCCTAAAGTTAAAGCGCTTTGGAGGAAGATTTTGCTGGGTTTTGACTACATGGCATTGTATACATTTCCACATATCCAGCAAATTGAATTGGTTGGCACTTTGATCACAAACGCACAGACACTGACAGTTCCAGAACTGTCTTATTCATATCTACTCTCCAGAAGGAATCAGCAAATAATCTACGTGTATTTTTGCCATGAAAATAGTTGTAAAGCATTTCTCGTATTATAGGTTAGAAAAATTACAAGGAAAAATTAAAACATTGCTACTCTGAAGCGCTAAAACCTTCTTGGCAAATAAGTTTTATTTATACATGATAATGACAGGTTTATCAGGAAGCCACATTAAGCCTGTCCAGGCGTAAGGAGCAGAAGTCCTGCGCTCCCGTCATGCCTTCACACAAGGATTAGAGCTACAGCAAACGGTGTTCCGTGAGGCAGACAGTTACAAGTTCACATCTTGACCAAATGTACTGGGATTAGGAACCAGAAGCCATGCCCAGTGGAGCATTTGCCCTCAGAAGGTCCTTAGGCAAGTAGGGGTATACAGACTATAAATAAAACTTTTCTCAAATGAATGTTCCTAATCAGGAACATGCCTTCTGGGGGAGGTAGCCAGTTTGAGCATCATTCTGCAGTTCTAACAGCTGTGGAAACCATCCCATCAGCGTGCCAGGCCCCTCAGCTCAGCTTGCAGGCTGAAACAAAGATCTGGAAGATAAGCAGTCAGTAGAGTATCATGTTTTCTCGTGTGTTATTTCACCATATTCATCTCCAAATACAGATAGCTACCTACCTTCTAGTGAAATAAATTATTTCATATTTCGCTTAAATCCTACCCAATATGTAGCATGATTTGGAGGTAGTTTGCCAAGCTCTTTTAGACACCGGGGTTATTTTTGGAGCATTAAACACCTTACACAGCCATGAGGTAAGTTAAGGACTTGTCATATGCCAAAGTGCAATGAAGTAGGAAATGCAGTATGAAACCTGCTAGGGTATTGCTGGATGACCAGGGAGAGCGGCAGGAGCCCAGCTTCATTGGCACAACCCAAAAGTATTTCAGGGACTAGAATTATTACTGGGCAACAGAGCAGGGTGGAAAATCAGCAGTCCCAAGCTCCCTGCTACCTAGCCCCAGGCATAGCTCCGGAGCCCAGGCTTGTGGCACCTGACCACCTGGAACTTGCTGACAAACCTGGGGGGAGGATCTGCAATTCCTATGAAGAGTTAAAGCTGTCAAGAGCTGAATTCTTTGAAAGTCTCAGAGCGAAATCCTTATCTGTGCCGAAACCCCATTCTTGGCTTTGCACTCAACTCTTATGTAATGACAGCAAATGACTTCAGTTTATCTTCCTTTGTGTCCTCAAGGTTAGTGACACATCATGATTAGGTTACGCTACTGTTTTAATTGAATTGCCAAAGCACATGCTTAAATGCTGTAACAGTGCTTCTCCTTCTCTCTGCTGTGTGCTACTGGCAACTGACACGTCTCCTGCTATTGCAGTAAAAACAAAGCTCCAATATAATCAGTGAAGAGGAGCTAAAAATCTGTTGTTCTGAAGACAAAAAAAAGAAAAAAGAAAAAAAAAAGAAAAAAAAAGAAAAAAAAAAGAGCTCCATCACTGGAAACAATAAAGATATTTTGTCCACATGTTAGTTATGACCTTCCTTTGTTTTCCCATGGTATCCTGTTGATATAACATCCAGGTCCCTTGTGGATATCCGCTGTTTCCATATCAGAAGAATGAGTGTTTGTTGGTTTCACTTCAGCGTCTCACCGGGTCACCAGTATACCCGCTATGACTGGAAAGCTCGCCGGAAGCCACAAGAACAACCTTATCAGCAAAAGATCTGAACGGATGAGAAGCACAGACACATGAGATCACATTTTGTAATAATTTAAACAAATTTCAAATCCTACCTCAATAAGGAAGCACAGAGTAAGAGCGAAAGTTTAGCTAAGTATTTACAAAACAACAGAGGAGTAGTCACAGTCGATCAGACCAAGTTTCCCTTCCTCTGTTTCTCCCCCTCTCTGCTATCATCCAGTCTTCTGACGCTGGCTGACAGCAACCACCTAAAGAAGGCTCTAAGCACAATGTAAGGGTGTAATGCTGCATCCTCAGAATATTCCCCAAGGCCCCCAAAATTTAGAAAAATCAGAACTTCCTCAGCCAAAAGCGGTATTTCTGTATTTAACAGTACTCATTGGTTTGTTCTTCTGTTTGTTTTCTTGACTCCTCTTGAGCTTAAGCAAACTTCTGTGATCCACAGATTCACGCGGCCAGGTTTTCCACAAGTAACCACGATATGGAAAGAGCAACCCCCGTAACTTTGTTTTCAACTCACATTTTCCCTAACCTTCATTTGATGTCATCATTCTTATCTTGACAGGTGTCTCTTTAAGGCTGAAGATCCCTCATTAATTTAACTGCTCCTCACCCGGGAGCTGTTCCACACCTCCAAACGCCTATTTACTTCCCTGCACCTCTCACAGCTTCACATCCTTCTGAAGATAAGATCAGAACTGTACACAGCATTCAAAGCACAGGCACACCGCGGATTTGCACGGTGCTTTGAATGCTGCTCTCTGCTTTGTTCTCTAGTTCTTTCTTGACTCTTTACATTTGATTTGTTTATTTACCAAGCCTTGAGCTGAGATTTTCAGGGAACTAATATGATGCCAAGATGTTGTTTCTAAGTGATAAATAAGCTTATAGGCTGGTTTTGAATATGTAAAGGATTGTCTTTTCCCCATTTGGAACACTTCAGCTTTACCTACGTAGAATTGCATCACGCGCTCCTGTTCAGTCTTACTCGACTTCCTCTCAGTCACCTCACTATTTACCACCTGTTCCAGACCCCAGGCTCCAATTCAGATCCTTATGCAACTTCACATAAAGACTCCTTCCACCTAAGAAAACATTTTTTAATTATTATTTTTAGTGCCCCATCTTTTAAACCAGCCTCATCTACTCATGTGAAAACATCTTCTCTTATTCCGTAGCACCTGAGTTTTTTCAGAAGCTTTGGCTGATAGATGTTAAAGAACGTTTTCTCAAAACCCAAGCAAGTGACATCAGGGGAATCTCTTTTCCATATGCTTGCTGACTCCTCACAGGACTTCAAACAAGGTGTGAGGAATGCTTTAGAAAAGCTGCCAACTCACCTGGTACATTTTTTTTTCCCCTTGTGCTCAGTAGTTTGCCTTTTTAAACAGCTTTCACTGCCTTGCCTGGTACAGACAGCTGGCTCATTGGTCGGCAGCTCTCCAGAATTTTCTGGGCACTTTATCTGGCACATTAACTATCTTCCCAAGTATCGCAGCACTTCTGGATGAGATGCTACACTTAGCCACCAGTAGGCAGCCCAGCTACTTAAATCTTAACTTCTCTTAGAAACCGTGCATGCACGCTACCCAGCTGGGCCTGTTCGGTGTCTTTTGTTTCATAACCTTTTCTGTGGACACTTCAAACACACCCTCTGGTAAATCTCTCAGAACACTGAGCACAGGAACCTTCTCAAAAT
Source organism: Oxyura jamaicensis (assembly GCF_011077185.1). Classification (NCBI taxonomy): domain Eukaryota; kingdom Metazoa; phylum Chordata; class Aves; order Anseriformes; family Anatidae; genus Oxyura; species Oxyura jamaicensis. The sequence continues at coordinate 22,799,039 of NC_048897.1, forward strand.
CCTCCGCAGCGAGCACAAAACTTTTGTTGTTGTTGTTGTTTTCCCCTAAGCCCTTACCTTCCCCGAACAATCCGTTTATTCCCAGCTGCCCACTGGCTCCGGTGGCAGTTTCTGGCAGGCTCCCGCTCTATTTTGAGTGAGAGGAGTCAGGTTTGTTGGCCAAACGGTGGCCGGGGAGCCAGCAGAACCAGAGTTCAAGGACGCCGGTGCCTGCTCACCAGCTGCCCTGAGGCCAGCAGGTTTCACGGGTGAGCTGCAATACCACAAGCGTGGTGCGTATGCGTGCGTATATATATATATATATATATGTAATATATATATCGTTATTTAATTTCATCTAGGGCCGCGTGGAGAGTAAAAGCGTCACAATTCACCATCCTGGCACTGAGCGGAGCCACCCCAGCTGCGATCCAGCAGCACAGGTGGAGCCGGGGCAGCCCGGGGAGCCGCGGGCCCCTCGGGGAGCCGTAATGGCGGCCTGACGGGGCTGATGGCGGCCGCCCCGGGGCCGGCGGCGCCGCCCTCGCGCCCTTCTGGAACCTTCCCGCCGCAGCGCCTCACGCGCGGCCCAAAGACCAGCGCCCGCCGGGGGAAGCCGCCGCCGCTTTCCCATATATGGGCACGGCCGGAAGCTCTTGCGTCATGGCGCTGGCTCGCGGCGTCTCCGCGGGGAGCCGGGACGTCACGTCCCTGACGCGCCCCGCCGCGCGCCGCCCTGGCAACCAAACAGTAAACACGGCGGCGGGCGCGCATGCGCGGGCCGGGCCGCCCTGAGGGGGGAGGGGGGCGGGAAGATGGCGGCCGGGGAGGCGAGGCTCGGGCGCTGCTCCCGGTGCCGCTGGGGGTGAGCGGGGCCCGGCGGGCGGCCCCTGAGCCCCGCGGGGCCTCTCCCCACGGCCCTCAAGTACCAGGAAGCACGTGAATCACCCGCAGCACGCCGCGAGTTTCACGCGGTGCGTCCCAGAGCCTGCGGCGGGGCGAGGAGCAGCGCCGGGGCTGCGGCCGAAGGAGCGGGTCCCGCCCGGTGCCCCCGCTCGGCACCACCGCAGGACCAAAGCAAAAGCTGGCGCCAGGCCCGGCGGCTGCCGTGCTGCTGCGGGGCAGCGCCAGGCTCGGCTACGCTGCAGGGGGCTGGCAGAGCCCGGCCCCACGCTTGGTGTTAAGCTGCGCAGTGACGGGGACGGGCGGTGGGGCCGGGAGCACCCCGTCCTCCTGCAGGCACTGGGGGAGCGCTGCTCCGTGCTGTCTCCGCTGAATCCAACACATCCCTCCCCAGGGCCTCTTAACTCCCCGGTTGTGAACCCGACGGTCTTTTCAGCGGAAGGCCCGTTGTGATGCCTGGTTACTTCGCCAGGTTACCCGTCACGTAAGTCTCTTGTAGCTACACCTACATGACAGCTTCAGGGGTCAGAGCTATTGCGCGTTTGCCGTGCCTGGGTGTTGCCCCTGTAAATCGGTGCGGTGATGTGAAAGGAGCTGCACCTAAGTGGGCGGCATCTCGGTGGCACCGGGGTCATTCTTTGTCAGCTGTCAGCGCTGCCGCCAGCTCCACGCCGAAAGGCGGAAGCGCTACGAGCAGTGTTAGCTTTTGCACAGGGCGGGCAGTGTTGAGCAAGCCCCGAGCAGAGCAATACGCACTACCGAGATGAGAGACATCCTGTGCGTGTTCTGATCGGGGAAGGGGTGAAGAAAGCAGAGCTTGCAGCAGGGACCAGGAAACCTGCAGTTGCACAAACCCTGAGCGCTGCAGTCCTCCAGCCTGCAGAGATTTCCTGAGAGCACGGCGTCAAGGCAGTCTTCAGCCAGACGCAGGTGCCAGCGCAGGTGGCACCTCTGCCATCACCTTGAGAAAGGCGCTCCTGAGAGCGAGCAGGCTCACGCAAGCAGGAGAGAGGGAGTGTAAAAGCACCGTGCACACAAGGGTGATCTGCCCCAGCCCTGTGAGGCACGCTGTCCTCACAGAGGGACACATTTTACTGTGCAGGCAGCAGGAATGACAGAGGGCTGCAGCTCCCTTAAACTAACTGGAGGAAAAAGCCACGCTGCACAGATCCCAGCGGGGAGAGCATTCCTGGAGCATGCAGGCTGTTGGCCATAACTTGCATTCATGCAAGGACTGAGCTAACTTCAGTACAAAGTGAAGGGCAAGGGAAGTGTCAGTGTTATGCCATACACCGCTCAGATACAAGAGGTGGGAACATCTCCCCCATCTTTATGCCTGGAAGAAGACGCTCAGTAGCTGCTCCTAGAAGAGCCAGACCAAGTCCAGGGACACCTGGAGCCAGGGAGTGTTCCCAGCCCTGCCCATGCAGGAGGAAGCTGGGCTGTTAGCCACATGTTAATGACAGGGTGGACCCCAGCCTGGAGCCAGCCTCGGTGATTCAGAGGCTGGAACTCCCCTGCAAGAAAAGCCTCTTTTTTTGCAGAAAGGCAGAGGTGCAGGAGGGTACCAGTCCCAGGGCAGGCAGCCCCATGCCAAGGGGACAGGGTGGCCAGAAGATGGGCAACCCTACTGGTAGGTGGGAAGGGCGTAGCCACAGCCAGTCCTAATTAACAATGGCAATGACAGATTTGCACTTAATGCTTTTCCTGCCCCAGCACACCCTGTGCCTCAGGCAGCTTGCACCAGGCTGCAGTTTGCAGAGCCCAACCCAAATTAGAGTTCAGGGAGCCCCTTCAGGGTCACGGGAGTGATGCAAAAGGTAAGGCAAGGACAGCTCCAGTGCTCAACTTAAATGCTTTTATTGACAATGTCTCTGAACAATAATAAGCAAACAATGCTTAAGTTTCATCCAAATTCACTTTCCACATGTCAAAAAAGACCTCAAGGTAGAAAAAAATAAAATAAAAATATAAATATCTGAGAATCCATCTTAATAAATAAATTAAAAACACAATAAAAACGTTTTCATGGAAAACTTATGTCAGAACATTCAGACCACCTCAACAATGCATGATCAGTAAAGTTACAATGAACATCGATGTAGAACTACAGTACATGGATATAGCTATTCATCTACCTACTAGAAAATAAAATAGAGTCTCTTTCCCCCCACGTAAGATGGGTCATTGCTAAGTCATCAGAACACGATATTGCCAGGAACACAGTAGTTATTGTTAATCAGCTGCACTAGATACGAGTTGGAGATACCCAGCACCAGGTTAATTCCAATCATTTAAAACCAAGGGATTAATTAATTAATGCTAGTGATACTAAGGAGGGGAGGGAGTCACCAACCCAGCCATGTGGGACATGCTACAGACTACCAGCTCTCATGGATGGGCCGTTGGGGACAAGACAAACTCCATGCGGTTTGCTACATCTCTGGAGGAGGTACGCGGCCTCGGCACGGGGCGCTCCGCCAGGCCCCGGGGCACCCAGCCAGACAGAGGGGGGGCAGCGGCAGCAGGGCCCTCCCCAGGCCCGGGGGAGCCCCAGGGGGCGTGGCGGCGAGTCTGTGGGGGTGCACGGGCAGGGGAGGGGGCCCGGCAGGTCAGTCAGTGCGGGGCGGCCGAGCCCCTCACAAGGCCAGCAGGGTGGGGGAGCTGAGGGAGTCAGATGAGGGCTCGTTGCTGCTGCTGCCCTTCCGGTGCGCGGCAGCACAGCTGGGGAAGGCATCCGCCTCGGGGTAGGTGAAGACGAAGGTGGAGGTGTAGGTGCTGGGGCATGGGGTGCAGGTCACCACCGGGGTGCAGAGGGGCTCCAGCTCCACGCTGCTCCCGGCACCCAGCGGCTCCCAGTCCGACGCGTAGAAGGAGGAGGCCCCAGGCAGGTCCATGTCAGGCACCGAGCGGGAGGCCTCCCGTGGCCCCGTGGAGAAAAGCAGCTCATCGAAGGGCTCAGCCTTAAGCTCCAGCCCACCGCCACTGGGCTCCTTAGGTGGCACAGCCGGCGGCGCCTCAGACATCAGCGGCAGGGTGAAGGCAGCCTCCTCGGCTGTAGTGGGGCTGGGGGCACCCAGGTCCAGCGCAGTGGCAGCCGCCAGCTCCTCAGAGAAGCGCAGCTCCTCGGGCATCTTGCAGGCTGGCCGGTGCGCCGCCAGGATGAACTCCAGCTTCTCCTTCTCCTTCAGCAGGTTAGCAATCTCCGCCTGCAGAGCAGACTTCTCCTCCTCCAGCTGGTCTGTCTCCTGCAGAGGCAGCAAGCAGGCTGTCAGCCAGGGCCGGCCTCACCCCAGGTGCAATTGTTTTGGGGAAGCCCCCCCACTTTACTCAGGCCCGCCCCCCGGACCTCCCGGGCAGCACTTACCGCCTGCAGCGTGTCGGTGAGCTCCCGCCGCCGGTTGCGGCACTTGGCCGCTGCCATCTTGTTCCTCTCCCGGCGGATCCTCCTCTTCTCCTCCTCCTCCGGGGACAGCTGAGGGCAGAGCAGCAGGGGACCCGTCAGTGCCGCTGCCAGACCCCTGGCCCGAGCAGCACCCCCGGCCCCGCTCCCCAAACCCCGCTCCCCAAACCCTCCCCCCCCAGCACCTCGCTCCCCTCTCACCTGCTCGACTTTGCCCCTGCGGCCGATGCTCTGCCCGCGGCCTCCTCCGGGCGCCTTGAGCACGGCGGGGCGGCTGTAGGCGGCGGGGGCCGGTGGTGCCGACACGCCGTAGGGGTGCCCGCGGTTCTGCGAGGGGGCCACGGAGGAGATGAGGGTGGGCTGCACCAGCCACTGCAGGTCGGGGCTGGTGGAGATGGCCGTCACGGTGGGCACGAAGCTGGCGCTGGACACGGCCAACTCGGAGCAGAAATCCTGCGGGACACGATGGAAGGGGGGGCACGGTCAGGGGGGCGGCAGCGCTCCGGGCCGCTCCCCGCCGCCCCCGGGGCCGCGCTGCCAGCGGCGGCTCCGCACGAGAGCGGCCCGCTATAAATAGCTCTGACGTCCGCGCTGACGCAGGCGCCGCTCCGGAGTCTCCTCAATGAACTCGCGTTTTTATCAATGGAGCCGCTTTACGCACCCGCCGCGCCGCGCAGCCCGGCCACGGCTCCCCCCGACCCCCGCACCCCGCCGCCTCCCCGCGTCCCGCCGGCACCGGGCGGCCCCCGGCGGGGCTGCAGCCGGCCGTGAGCGGCCGGTACCGACCCGCGGTGCTGCCCCGTGCCGTGCCCCGAGCGGGGCTCCCCCAACACACCCCCCATAGCTGCCAGCCCCTCACCTGCGGGTTGACGGGGGAGCCCATGCTGGAGAAGGAGTCCGCCGGGGACGGGTAGTAGGTGAGGCTGTCCCCGGCCGGGGAAGCGCTGCTGCAGCGGGAGGAGGGCGCCTCGTACTCGCCGGTGAAGCCCTGGTACATCATGTCGGCGGGCCGCGCCTGCGGTGCGCTGCGGAGCTGGGAGCGAGGAGAGGCGAGGCGAGGAGCGGGGAGGGGAGGCCGGCTGCGGAGCCCGTCCGGTGCGCGCCGCGCGTCTGCCGCTCCTCCGCCGGGGCTGCCTCTGGTGCCGGGGAACCGCGCCGCGCCTCCCTTTTATACCCTCCCGCCGCGTGAACGCCACACACGTCACGCGGCGCGCGCCACTCCCGCCCGCGGGGGGGGCCGCCCGCAACGCCTCCGCCCCCTCCTGCAGCCCGCCCCGCTCCCCCCCCCCCGCCGCGCCCCGCTGCCCGCGGGGAGAGACCGCACTGAGAGGGGCGGGGGGGGAGCGGGGCGCGGGGAGCCCCGCGGGTGAGGCAGGCGGGGGGGCGCCGTGCGGCGTGCCCCCCCCGCGATGGGAATGGTACGGGCGGGCTCGGGAACCCACTGACGCAGATATCCTTATATGGGATACATCCTGTGCGGGGGGGCGGGACTGACGGGAAGCGCTCCAGGGCTGCAGCCAAGTGCGGCGGGACGGGACGGGACGGGGCGGGACGGGGCGGGCGGGGGGGGGCGCGGGGCGGGGCCGCCCCCTGCGCCCACGGATGCCGGGACCCCGCGGGGGCACCCCACGCCCCCCCTCCGGGTCTGCCCCCGCTGCTAACGGGGGGCTCTGCCCGCGGTGCCGGGCTCCGGGTGCTCGCCCCGCGGTGCCGGGGCAGGGGCACGGGCACGGCCCCCCCGGGCGGCGCGGGGCGAGGCTCGCCCTCTGCCCCAGTGCCGGGTTTGTTTTGGTGCCGGCCGCGGCTCCCCCGGGCCACCCACCCACGTTGGGGCCGTCAGGCAGCCCTGGCTCGGGTCAGGCGGAGCCGGGAGCCAGCCCGCAGCCTCGCCTTGCACGGGAGCCAAGAGATCGCGGCTATAGATAGTAACAGGGGAGCTGCAGCGCCGAGCTGTGTTTACAGCAACAAACAGAGCCCGCAGCGCAGTCTCCAGGCGGGAGCGTCACCCAGCCGGGCTGGGATCCTGCTGGCAGCCTCCGCCGCTCCCTGAGCTCATGGGCTAAATGCAGCGCCTGATGCCGCTGCTGCCGCTGCTGCCTCGCGAGCGACTGCTGTTCTTCGAGATCTGGGCCACGGGGGCGGGAGAACTGGGCCAGCCGCTATTTTTGAGCTGCCCGGCGCAGCAGAGGGGACAGCCAAGGACTGCCGCAGCGCACGGCCCCGCCGTCCCCGGGGAAGGACCTGTGGGGGAACACGCGGCTTCTCGCCCGCTCAGCGCCCACCCGGGGGCTGCCCGCCCTCCGGGGCCGTGTCAGGACCCCCAGACCCCCGGGGCTCCTCGCCCCGGCCAGTGCTCACCCCAGGCCGGCTGCCAAGGCAGCAGCAGGCCATGGCCTCCTGGTGTCCCCGGGGGCCAGCTCAGGCTGGTAAACTGGTGCCCAGCATGGTGAGAGCCCCCAGCACACTGAAATCCCCCAGTTTTCCAGGCACACTGCTAAAAGTCACTGCTCAGCCCTCTGCCTGCCCACAGAGCCGGCCCGACTGCACCCCCAAGGGAAGCTTCTGGAAAGCAGGGGGGGACCCGCTTCGCGGCCGGCCCCAAATGTTTTGGCGGTGTCCATGCAAACTGCCGTTGCCATCCCCGCCGGTGACCGAGGGCGCGCTGTTTGCACCAAACGGAAAGCGCACGGGCGCTGCGCGTTTCGAGCACGTGCCGGCGGAGGCAAGGAAACAGAGAAACCGAAAACACATGACGTGGGCCTGTTGTTTGCTCCGAACGCGGGGCACGCACGGCGCTACCGCAGCGAGTGTGAGAATAAGAGGAAGCGAGCGGCCCCGCAGGGGCCGAACATGGGCAGGGCACAGAGCCCTCCTGCCTGGGGGACGGGGATGTCCTCGCTGCCACACCATGGCATGGCCGCTGCTCTGCTCAGGCACCACAGCGGTGCTGGCAGGGCAGGGACAGCACGTGTCTAACAGGGATCTTGCCCCGGATCCCCCAGCTGCCCGGCCCCCCGCTTGCCCCCTGGAAAGCTGCTCCCAGGCTGACAGCGAGTGCCCCCACCTGCCTTCACACCCCGCCCCAAGCCCAGCCGGTAAACTGAGCCTGGGCTTGGAATGCCACAGCAGAGAAGTGCCCGAGGCGTGTGGGACGGTGCAGCCCGCACCGCCAAAACCCGCTTCTGGGGCAGGAGCCGGCTGTGCCTAAATCTGGCTGCTCACCAGGGGAAAGTTCATGCCAGCAGCGCGGTGCGGCGGCTCCGGCCCACCCGCCGCGATTCGCTTCCCGGGTGCACACCGGGCGCCTGCCTCCGTGGGGCTGCCATGGGGTGGGGACCCGGCGGTGGGGCTGGCACAGGGGGACGCTGCTGCTGGGGCTCCAACGCGTGCCCACGGATGCACACACACACACACACACACACGGCTGCCCATGTCTCGCATGCTCCCAGCTCAGCACGGGGCATCCTCGCCATCCGCCTGGCCCCTGCAGAGCTGGGCAGAGCAATCGGGAAGGTTGAGCGGGGAAGGGGGGTGATAAAGCAGTTTTGGGGCCCTTATCGCATTACGGGGCTGGGGGCTGAGCCCTCCTACTCGCACGCTGCGGCTTGCCCTCGGCCTGGGAGCTCCCGGGAGGGGAGGGTTCCCACCTTCTCTGGCCTGTAAAAGGCAGCGCATCCCCGCAGCGAAGCATAAATAGTAATTAATGATCACAGCAGCCGGGCGTGTGACGGGGCTGTCCTGAAGCACAAACACTGCCAGCAGAGACATCCCGGCACCTCGTGGTCGCACAGCCGCACGCCACCAGCCACGAATTTCGCCCTCACCCCGCTCCCCTCGCTCTGCTTTCCCCCACGCCGTGCCGGGTGTGAGCTCCGCGGGCACGGCCACGCCTGGCCCCACGTGCTGCCTCAGCGACGGCAGCTCCGCGGCGCCCGTCGCCGCGCTCCCGACCTTGGGTCCCAGCCGCTGGCGGCCGTGCCCCAGGAAGGGCGTCCACAGCCCGGGACGAGCCGAACACCCGGTCCTGCTGCGGGAGCCTCTTATCTCCGCGCCGTCTCGGCCGCGCCGGGCGCGTCCCGCTGATACCGTCCCAGGGCACTGATCGGCCGCGAGGGGAGGGGGAAACACGTGGAGCCGAGCGGCCCAGACGTGGAACTGCTCGGGGTCTGGGAGCAAATCCCCGAGATGGGGCAGGGTAAGGCAGGACGCGGCCGCACGTCCAGACCCGGGGGCAGGCGGGCTGATGCGGTGCCTTTCTGCTCATCGGGCAGCAGCCAGCGCGGACCCCCGCAGGGACCCACAGTGAAATCCCACCCCGCTCGGGGTGACCCCGGGCTTTCTGTTCACCCAGAGGTGCTCTGGGGAGGTGGCGGTGCCGTGACCGCGGCTCACCCCGGGGCCAGGCCTGCGTTAGCCCACCCCAACCCGCGTGGCTGCCACGGTGTGTGCTTGTGCACCGAACGCGGGGGCACGCGGGGTCTGTGGGCCAGCCTGCGGGGCTGAGGACGCCCTGCTCCGGGGGCAGCCCGGGGGGAGCCGGGCTCCAGCCCCCGCCCCGGGCACCAGCCCCGGGCCCCCCGCGGGGCTCCCCCTCAGCCCGGCCCGGCCCCAGCCGGTCGCGGGCAGTGGCCGTGGCCTCCCGCCGCCGAGCCCCGCCTCCCCAGCCCCTCCCAGCCAATCCCCGCGCTGTTGCTGGGTCCGCGCCGACCGCCTGACGTTGCCTTGGAGACGGCGGGACGTTGAAAACACACAACGCGGGTGACGTCGCTGCGTGGTTTCCGTAGCAACGGGGCGGCGACGTCATCGCCCTCCCCCTCCCTCCCTCCTTCGACCACCGCCGGAGCTCTCGCGGGCGACGCAGGCGGCGGCGTCAGCCGCGGCGGGAGGGGCGGGGCGCGGTCGCCGCGGCAACGGCGGGAGGGGCGGGGCGAGGTCGCCATGGCGACGGGAGCGGCCGTTGGGCTGTTCGGGAGGGGCCGGGCCGGGATGGAGGCCGCGGGCTGCGGCCCGAGCGCCGGGGCCGTGCCCCTGCCCCCGGGGGCGGCGGCTGGGGGGGTCCCGCTGGGAAAGAGGGGCGTTGGGGCCTGCTGGGCCGCTGGCAGCGCTGTGCTGGGCCCGGTGTGCCCGTCCCCAGCCTCCCGTGTCCAGCATCCCCTCACAAGCGCGGCCACCACACAGCAGGGAGAGACCCCAAGCCAACCCCCAAGGCCTTACGGCCCCCCGAGGGCCGCCCGGCCTTCCCTCGCCGCCAGCAGGCCTCGCCCGCGGCCTGGGCACGGCGCTGTCCCGCCACCGGCTGCGAGGCGCCCCGACGCCCCACGCACCTCCCTGGGCAGCCCTGCCGGCACCAGCACGGCCACCAGCGGCCTCCTCCCAGCCCCCCGGCGCAGCGGGGCGCCCTGCCCTCGAGGGCGGCCTCCTCCCCTGGCACACGCGGCAGCCGAAGCCCCGCGGGTGGAGCGCCCGCCCGCAGACACCCGCCCACGGGCATTTCCCCGCGCGGCCAGGCCCGGCGGGTGGGGGACGCCGGGTGGCTGGGGGCTCCCCGAGCCCCAGTGCTGCTGCGCTGGCGCCAGCGGTTGCACGAGCCCCGCCGACAGACACGGGAGGAGGGAGCCGCGGGGCTGTCCGGGCACCGCAGCACCGGGCACCCCCGGGGTGACAACCCCCAGTGCCTGCTCCTACCCCTTATCTGCTGAGGCCAGCAGAGTGGAAGGCGGCTGCAGGCCCAGCCCTCGCCGGCAGCCAGGCTGCTGTCACCGCTGTTTGCTTTGCATCAGCGCTGTTTGGTTTGGCAGGCGGAGGGCAGCGGGTGCAATCCCGGCTGTTTTACGAGGGCCAGTTCCTGTCCCACACCCCTCGTCTGCGAACACGCCGTACGTTTAGGATACCCTCGCCTCGCCGCCTGGGGCAGGAAAGGGTGGGGCTGAAATCAGTGTTTACTTCTCAGGGGCAAGCCCGTGGTGCCTGCCTTCAGGAAGGCGATCACTGTGGGTGAGAACAAGCGCGCTGCGTGGTCACCGCACCCGTCACCGGCGCTTGGGGACAGCCGCACGCGTGGGAAAGCGAACGGGGGGGCAAAGGCAGGAGCTGGGCCGGGGTCTGGCCAGACACAATGCAGAGCGTGTCCATGGGCACCTGCTGGGACTTCACAGCCGCTCCTCTCCTCCTTGCTGGTTGCCTGCAGCTAATCCTGCAAGGACTGGGACCAGGCAACCATGATCCCAGGCAACAGGGCTGCTGGCATGGATGCTCGCTCACCAGGGAGGTGAGGCCGGTCAGCCCGGTGTCCTCTAGGCTCCGTCGCCTCATCACCCAGCAGCCTGCCCTGCTCTCCGCCGTCAGCCGGTGTCCCCGCAGCGGTGGCTGTGTCGCACCCCGCTGAGCACAGGGCCTCACCCGGGGCAGGAGCAGTGGGGCAAAGGACGGAGTTCACCGTGCGGCACCGCTTCAAGCCCAGCCCTGCCCCGCCGCTGGTTCCCAAACCCGCCCTGCCCCGCGGCGTGCGGGCCGGCGGAGCCGTGACGTGGGGCAGGAGGCTCGGGAGGGCGGAGGGGTGCCCCGCAGCAGCTCAGCCACCGCGGGTGTCTCTGATTCAGCAGCACCGGCGGCAGTGTGGCCGGGCATCACCCTGCTGCCCGAGCTGCGCGTTTCCGCTCCTTATGCACTGGCTGGAGAAATCCGAGGGCTTCTTTTTAGCCAGGTTATACACCAGCTAGGGTGGCTGCTGCTCAGGCTTGCCGTGGGCTGCCAGGGCACCCTCCCTGCCTGGGAGCCCTCTGCCCTCCTTGCCATTCCCCGCTTGGAGCTGCTCTCTCACGCTGCCTCAGCAGAAAACCCTTTGCTGCTGTCAGTCAGTGCCCTGCCCGTTTAGCAAGGTGAGACAGCTGACAGCAAAGTCAAGAAGCGGGCTGGGTGCCGTGCCAAGAGGGCCGGGAAGAGCGAGCCTGCAGCGGCCGGACTCGGGCTGCCATGGAGCTGCAGGCTGGGAGGGCCGGTACGCGGCGGTGCTCAGTGGCTCTGGCAGGAGAGCGGCCCTGCACGAGCAGAAAGCGATTCTTTTTCTGCCAGATCAGCTCCCGGATCCGGTTCGCCGAGCGGCTGCGTTGTGCCAGCACAACGGGGAGGATGTGGGTGAGCGCTGAGGAGCTGGGTTCGCTCAGACCTCTTCAAATGGCCCTGGCACTGAAAAAATGTAACCATGGCCACAGAGAGACCCCGCGTTAATAGGGCTGCAGTTATCTGCAGAGCCTTTGTGAGGCCGAGCCTGACACAATCCTGTACTGAACTGCCTCGCTGTGGCCGATTTAATGAGTGCTGGATGTGAGCTAGCAGGGGGCATGGCGGTGCCTTCCCCTGTCCTCCCGCGTAAAACCTGCACTCATTTGCACTTTCAGGCAGAGCTGACGGGGAGGATGACTGGCTGCTTTCCCATCACAACTTACCCAAATGTGTCATGTTTTCAGCCCCAGAAGCATTTTAGTGTCTTCATGCCTCTCGGCTGCTCGCTGTGGGTCCTGGCAGTTTGGCGGCCTCTGCCACCCTGCCCGGTGCGCCTGGAGAGCTGTACCCACAGCAGCCTCTCCGGGGCACGCACTGCCCGGCCAGCACTGCGGGCGTTACAGAGCCACCAAGCCCCCTGCCTGCTGCTCTCAGGCTGAATCCATCCGCATCATCTTCCAGCCCCATCCCCGTCCCGCGGGCTGGGGTGCGCTCATTCTCCCTGCACTGCTTTTTCTCTCCCTCCCCGGCAAGCAGGATCCCTCCGCTGCCATCCTGACTGTTGCGAAACAGTCTAACTTCCTAGCGGCGCGGCAGTCCCTGCCTGCCAGCCTGTGCCGGGCGCTCACGCCTCCAGCGCTCACATCCCTTCTTCCTCCTCACTGACGTGCGCACATGCACGCTCCTGCACGCACGCCCCTGCCCTCCCCGGTTGTGCCTGGTGGTTTCCCAGGGGCGAGACCCTGCTGCGGGGAGCGCGTGGCCCGGGGGAGATGACGGCGAGGCTGTCAGCACGGGCAGGGGGTGCGCTGCACCGCGTGGACGCGGGTCCTGCTGCCGTGGAGGCAGCTCTGCCACCAGCACCTCCGTGGGCTGACGGCGGCGATGAGGGCACGACGGGCCCCTTGGCCTGTGGTCGACCTGCCCCAGCTGCGGCAGGCACTGCTGTCACACGTGTGCAGGTGGCAGGGCACAGCCAGGAGGCCATGGAGAGGCTGGCGGCAGGGGCACGGAGGCCGAGCCAGGTGGGAGGAGGGTGCAGGTGGCCCGGCAGGGCAGGGCAGGGCACGGCGGGTGCTGTGCCAGCCGTGGAGGCTCAGCCGCCTTCCCGGGAGGTGACTCTTTAGGAAGTGGGTGCGTCCCGTGGCGTGGGAGCTGCAGGGGAGCAGGGAGAGCCGTGGGACGGGCTGGGCCGTGCTGTGACCCCCCAGGTCACTGGGGAGGAGTGAAGTGGCAGCAGAGCCGGGCTCTGAGGAACACGGGAGCTTGGCAGGGGGAGCAGGGCTCGGCTGTTTTCAGGGGGGAATAGGATCAGGGGTGGGGGGGCAGAGCTGGGGCTGGGGAAGGGCAGGGATCACTGCTGATGGGCTGTGTGCAGTTGCATCACGACACGTCGGAATTACTTTAGCTTCCAAATCCACATTGTGCTGTTAAATTCGCTGATTGCACAAGAAACAAAAGCAAGAGGCATTCCCTAAAACTCCCTCCAGCGTGTAACCCAGATGTTGGCAGACCTGCCTGTGCCAGAGAGAGGAGGAGGAGGGAGTCCCAGTCACGCCGCCTCCTTCCAAAAATTCCAACACCGGCGAGCCCGCGGCCCCCTGCCCTGCCTCCCAGCCGCAGAGCAGGCATTGCTCACAGAGCCGCAGGAGGAGCCGGGCTGAGCTCCCTGCCGATGGGAAGCAGCCTCTGCGTGGGGCCAGGCATGCGCTCAGGGCCGGGAGCACCCCACGGCGTGCGTGACGTGCAGGAGCTGGGCAGCGGGAGAAGCCCTCGGGGCTGCACGCCGCAGGTGCTGCGGCTGCTGCTGCCTAACGGAGCCGCTCCCACGCTGGGTGGGTGCCCCACGGGGTGGGCTGCTGCGTGGGGAGCGCCCGAACCGTGGGCACCAGCATGGGTGAGACCCCAAGCGCACGTCATGCGTGTGTAAAACCGGGACAGAACACGCCGCCCCCCCATAGCTGCCCACCCGTGGGTCTCGCTGCCGCGCGGGTGCCACACGTGTGGGTGCCACGGGAGCCCGGGGCGAGCACCCGAGCCGGTGTGCGGCGGCGGTGGCTGCGACGGGGAGAGCGAAGCGGCTCCCGAGCAATGCGGGTCATGGCAGGATGCTTTATATAACCCAGAGCCACAGAGAAAACCAAAATAGCTGCCTCCCCGCTGCTCAGTTAGTCTCTTCCATCAAACGCGGATAAAATTAGAGCAGGCGGTGACGTGCGCCTACGTCTGCACAGGGACTCCAGGGAGACGCAGGGAGACGGCTCGGGGCTCTGCCATCAGCCGCACGCGCTGCCGGAGCTTTCAAGTAACGTCCGTGGGCCCGGCCGGTGTGTGGCCGCAGGGGACAGGCGTGTGGACGAGGAGGCGGTGGCGGGGGCCTGGCTACCGCAGGCTCCCCGGGGACTGCTCCACGCCTCGCCTCGGCCTTTCGGGGAGGCAGCGCGAGCGCTCAGACGCAGCTCGATCCCGAGCAGGGGGTGCCGAAGCTGGGGTGCTGCTCTGAGAGCTGTTCCTCCACGGGCTGGCAGCCAGAGCTGCTGGCTGTCCCCTGGAGGTGACCCGCGCTGCCCAGCCCCGTGCTGCCTCTGCTGGCTTGGCGGCTCGGAGGAGCCCCAGGCTCTGTAGTACTGGCGGTGGTGAAAAGCTGACTCAGAAAGCGCTGCCTGGAGGTTCAGACCCCTCGGAGGAAAAAAAAATGAAAAGAAATAAATAATAAAAAAAAGAGCCAGGACAAAAACCTGGGCGAGGAGCTGGAAAAGGGTTGCCTACATCTGTGTTTAGACTCGCAGATAAGGTCTGAGTCCGCCACTGATAACACGAGAAACTGCAGTTGCTAAAAGCCCCTGCATACCAGAGACTTTTATTGTTTGGTTTACTGGTCTGAACACAGGGGAGGGAGCCAGGAACGCAGTTGTCTACCTCATGGAGACATTGCCCTGGTCTGTGACCTTGGGCACATCTTTTCCTGACGTCTGTATGAAGATGTGGCTGCTTCAGAGTCCCACCCTCCTCTCTGGAGCTAATGTTCTCCTCATCCCGCTGACAAGGTAAGGACCGGGGAAGGTGAGTGAGTAACATTTGTTGGACACTCTGAAGATGGCAACAGCCCTGGAGAAAACCTCTAGGTTAATTATTATTTGTAGGAAAGCAACCTAAAAAAATAAAAGTAAAAATAAAAAAATCAAGAGGTTAAAAATTGCTTTCCTGGTCTGAGAGACATGTGCCCACTCACCAAGGTAATTTATGTCCCGTCCCCTGGAGCTCAGCCATCTTCCCCCTCCACCTCCGTCACACGGCTCTGCTGGGTACCTCTGCTCTTGGAGGGGTGGCTCAGGTCCCGGCCAGCTCCCCGAGGCAGGAATCGCATATATATTTGTAGCAGCACAGCAGGGAACAAGCCAGGCAGCCACAGCAGCAGCCCCTCACTCTGGGCTCCAAAAAATATCCCAATGCGCACGCAGAGCAATGAAACCCGATCATCTCTCCGGTGAGCTCCTGGAGTTGAATAGCTCAACAGGGACGAGGGGAGGAAGAGCTAGATGAGAGGAGGGCACCTGCTCCGTGCTGCGGGGTCCCTCTTGCACGGTCCTGCCCTGTCCTCAGACTGCTGAGGCCTCCTGGAAGTCATTGCCTTTTCCTGGGGACATTCTTTGCTAAGTCGCCATCTGTGCCTGCTATCTTATCTCGCTGATAGCTGGGCTTTCTGAGGAATTACCCTGGAACCCAGAGGTCACACAAGGCGCTGCACAGCACTCAGCACGTTCCTGTGCTCTCTTATCTTTTCCTCCTTTGGCTGGTGTAAGACCGAGGGTGTGCTCGTCTGTGGGGGCACACAGGGGTGTGGGAATTGGCATGTGCTGCTTTGGTGTGCTGTGAAGCAGTTCAGAAGGGGTGTGTGGGAATGAAGGGACTTCACGTGACTGTGTACCGAAGCCCACCTTCTGTGGGTCGGTGCTGAAGTCCGTGTGACATCCACAGCCCCTTGAGCTGGAGCCATCCCTCACTGTTGCAACGCTGGGGCCCTCACCCCTCCTCAGCCGCTCCTCAAACCACCCCTCCTCTGCCCCTCCATCCCTGCTGAGTGTTGCTGAAGGGTTAAGAGGCACCAAAGGCAGGTGAGGCAGCCTTGAAACAGCAGCCAGGAAGGTGAAGAGAGGGTCCCACAGCTCCGCAGGCCGGGCAGGCCGGGTATTTGGGGTTTCCAGCAGCAGCTCCCGCTGCACTCACACCTCAGCCACGCCTCGTCCTGCACACCAGCTCCTCAGGGATGGAAGAAGTAGCACGGCTATTGAATACCAGGGGTATTTGTTACAGACGAGCAGGAGAGCACGATGATACAGGCTGGGATTCCCCTGGGGTTGCTCAGGAGACTGGTATTTACTGGTGGGCTCTCCGCTGGGATCAGCTGAATGGGGAGCAGGATTAGTCTGCAATCCCTCTTACGTCATTTGACGGAAGACTTAATGACTGGGATTTCCCTCCAGTTATCCTGAGGGAATTGGAGTTTATTTTACGAGCTCTCACCCAGCGTCGGCTTTCTCAGGCTGTTTGAGTCTGCTTAGAAGGTTTTAGGAATAAAAACTCTTTCCCGTGAGCAGTGGCAAGGAGTAGCCTCGCACAAAAGTGGTCTGAAAAGGATGCGTATAACAAGAGCATTTTTTTCCTCAAACCCTCAGCATATTGCTCTTTCATAACTGTTCTGTGGCCCAAAATAACCTGTCCTGGCAGCTGGTGTTACTTGCACAAAGAGGAAGCTGAGGCCCCCAATGAGGTCAAAGGGAAGAGCACCCTGTCTAGACTGACATCCCTGGGGATTTCAGCCTCGGGCTCCTGGAAACCCCCCTGGTCCAGAATTGCTCCGGTGACTCACAGACACTTGCACAAAGCCGGCACCAAGACAAGCTGCAGAGCTGTCCCACCACCTGACACCTCTCCCGTGCCCTGCCCTCGTGAGAAGGCCTCTGGGGGTCTTCTCATTTACACTGCAGGGCAAAGGAAATTTCCTCCGCTCCTTCCATTTTATGCTGATCAGCTCTTCCTGGACACGCTGCAGGATGGGTGAGAATCACCCTGCACATCCTATCCCTTTCCATCACGTATCTTCCCTTCCCTCCAGCTGGGAGGCCTTTCTTGTGCTGCTCACCACAAGGCCTGGCTGCTAGCGCTCTTCCTTCCCCATCAGGTGCTGCGTGCAACCATCAGCCCAGCCTTTGATGCTCACCAAGCCTGGGGCACCAGCAGGGCTGGCAGGGCCCACCTGTCTTTGGCGTGATGCTCAGGAGGGACTTTTTGCCTCTGGCCAGCAGTGAGAAAAATAAATAAATAAATAAATAATAAAATAGCAGTATCCCTGAGGAGCCTTTCCTTGGTTTTGGGGTGCCTCCTGCACCCACATCCAGCCCGGTGGCCCAGCTCGGCCTTGCAGAAGGAACTCTGCAATGCAGAAGTTGCCCATCTGCACCCGGTGGCTACGGAGGCTGTGGTTTCGGTGAGCCATCCTGCCCCACAGAAGTGTTGCCTTAGAGGAGTTATTAATATTGCTGTTGCCCACGTGCCATGCTGACTAGCTTCCAAGGATAAGTGCTCTTCTCATGTGCCTGTGGAGAGAGGGGACTTCCCGGGCCTAATTCAACGCTTCCCATCCCTTCTTTCTGACACACCAATCTCTGCCGAGGCTATGAATATGTCCTGCTGATTCAGGGCTCATCCAGCCAACTTCCCCTTTTCACAAGGGGAATTATTTATAATCTAGCACTCGAGCCACCACACAGTGCAGCTGGTGGAAGACATCCAATAAACATCCCATCTGCCTTCTCTGCTGCCAAACCTCCCTCCTGAGTGTTGGCGACTTGAGCAGCGTTCAACCTCTCTGTTGTTGATATATACAAGTTTGGCTTTTTTTTTAACCCTTTGTTTTTTAAACCTTCAAATAACCAACAAGGCTGTTCTGAGAATAAATAAATAAATAAATAAATAAATGGCAATCTGGAAGAATTCATTAAGGGTTGTCTTTGGTGGAGAACTGGAATTGGCACTGCCCACTGCAAGTTGTTTGTCCCTAGCATGAAGATATCTTTGAAATATGTAGTGTCTCTGTGCAGAAATCTTCTCTGTTTATCATTACCAGGTAATATGAGGATAATATCATTCAGAAATAGCGGCTCCATAGCTACAGCTGAGGTTAATTTTGTGTTTAAAATAGGGATTCATGATCTCTCCTATCTTCGTGTTTCCTCCTCAGTGTTCTTCCACTCGCTGTGTTTAAGGAGGATATTTCTGAGAACAGACAGATACAAACGTTACGTAGCTGAGAAGAGTCATTAAAATCAGTGCTTGAAGAACTACAGCTTCTAGTAACAAACCTTTTTGGCATTTAATCACCACCATAGTGGAATAATATAAAGACTTTGAGCTTCCTACGCTCCTACACAGTAAAGGCTTACTGCCATCACATGCAAAACCTACACAAGTTTTTTATTTTAAAAAAATCCTAGGTATTTTCACATTACTTCAGAACTGTTCTTTTAAAAACGCTACTCAAGTCACAACTGGTCTTAACTGGGGATCGTCTGGGAAGAGCTACTTTTAAACACACTCCTACATGAGCCCTTCCTCATACCTACTCAGGAATTACTCAGGCATTTCTCTCGGTTGCTGTCTCCCCACACCTTGGGCAGACATCTTCCTTGAGAGCAGTTTTGGCTACGTTCCCTTCAGGAACAAGTTGAGGGGTAGGTTTTGTGACAGATAAGCGTTCAGGTATGAAAAGCTCAAACTGATTTAAGGAAATACCTCCACAGACTTTGGAGAACTAGACCATAAGGCATTTAAGTCAAGAATTCAACAACATTCAGAAACCTAGCATGGCCAACCACCTCTTATTTAAGGTGCTATTCATTACATGTTTGCTTTATCTCTTTATTTCCCTTATTTGTTTCATGGGTGAAGAGACTGTTAAGACTTGTGCAGAGCAGCAGTATGCAACACAACTGCTGATTAAACCTTGTTTTCAGCATAAATTCAGTTTCAAGAAAGCTGGGTGGGATTTACCCCACAAGCTTTAGATGCCTAGTTCAGGGTGAGACAACCTCTCTAGACGAACCTCTTTCTTTCCATCTCTTGGAGAGGGGCTGCAGCCCCGGGCCCCGTCAGACGCAGAGGTGTGCATTTGATGAGATGAATCTCAGCTCTAGCCTTTTCAGAAAAAGTAACTGGAAAGTCATGCCCCAAAACTTTAAGTGCTTTATTTTATCTTGCCCTGAGACTGCACTGAGTTTCATAACTGGAACAAAAATAATGGCATGACATAACGTTGGAGAGTTTGCCTGTTAAAACAGGACGGTTCCCCGAGCCTCTGTTTTTTTCAGAGCTGTGGCTTAGGTAACACACTTGCATGCAATGTTTTGCGGAGATCCTTGAAGCTTCAGACCCTCCCTGAGCAGCAGCGTGCTCCTTGCAGAGGTTAGAGGAGGGCGGTGCCAGGCTGGGGGAGAGTGGAAGTTTCCAGGTGGATTTCCCGTCGGCGTTCACAGGACAAGTTAATCCCGACGCAGCCGCCAGCCAGCAGAAATGGCCACTGGGCTCCGCCGGCTGGCAAGCTGCCGTGCTACACGCCGCTGAGGTAACTGGAGAAACTGGGCTCTGGAAATGGAAAGAGGAACAGGCTCGCCTTGAACTTCAGAAGGGCAGTAGGTGAAAGTTCCCGGGAAGTGAAGGGGAACGTTTCCTCAAAAAGCTGGGAAGGAGCCTCGCAGGCCCCGCTGCGGCTGTTGCTGAGGGCTGGCACCAGATGGGAGAAGTGTTCCGAGCCCTCACTTCCTCAGGGCGGTTTGTGTGTGATTGAATCTGTGCTATCTTTGATGAAGGATGTTTCATTTCCCTAAATGAACTCGTGTCCCAAATATTTGATTTCAAGCAAAACTCGGTGAAATGGAAACAGATGCGTGTAAATATGTTGTAACAGCAGCTCGTCTCCTCAAAGAAAACGTGGCCAGAATTACCATGTGTGCTGCCTCTCTTGATGTCCCAAGGTTGTTTTGTCCCATGCCTCATCAAAATGTGATTTATTTAGCTGTAGGACCAGGACACCATATCTGGGGTCTCCACGACAGATTACACAGGAGGCAGAGCAGAGCAATGGCAATTTATGGCTGTTCAGCTCCTGCTTTATTTTTAGTTGATCGAATTGTGTCTCTATCTGGCTTGTGACCGTGATGGTAACTGTGATGGCTATATCTTGGCGATGAGTTCAAATACGGACCCTTAAGAGAAGAGGCCTTGCACTTTCCAGAAGTGGCTGAATAATTCTGCATGGTTAGTAAAGCCAGCAAACTGGATCATAAAGCTTATGCCGTTTTTTTACAGAATTTTCTCAGTAGCTTGCAGTAGGCTGCCAGGTGCAAGGCAGAATGCAAACGGATTAGAGCATAAAAGTAATTCTGGAATAGTTTTTAAGAACGACAAATTGTTTTAACTTTTTATTGTTAAAACCAAGAAAATGCTGAAATGTCAAAGCAGCTGACGCAGAAAGAGGGAAAAAAAAGTCTAATCACCACATTCTCACACATTCATATACATTGTTTCATGGAGACAGACAATTAGTCTTGTTTTCTGCGATTCACCGTGGATAAAAGAAATATTTTGGTACAGCAAAAATTGATTATTGCCAACAGTCTGTGAACTTCTTCTTCAGTTGAGAAAACAATAACGAATTTTGTGGGAAATGGCGTATTTTTTTTTTTTCAGTGACCATTGCCGCCTCAAACTACAGAAATACCAAAAGCTTTCCAAAGCTTCTTTGTGACTAAAGGGTTGAAAGCTAAACAATTCATTGCTTTCTTCATTATTTTCCAGACAGCAATGAAACTGTATTAGGGATATTTGAAAATACAAAAAGCACAAACAGAGAACAAAGTGGTTTGAATTTTGACAATGTATAGGCAGATGAAAAGGCAATATTTGCTTTGGGGACACACCCATTTGTCTGCAGATTAATGGCAGGGAGAAAGGATACCTGCTTTTACCTAATTGCCAAGCTCACACAATGTGTAAGACAGCAAATTACACTAAAATAGGTCATCGTTTCATCTTGGAAGTTGTGTAACAAGTTATCAATCTCTTCTTCTCATCTGTTAAGTGTTTCAGAATTGCAGGAAGTATTTCATTTTGCCAGCCCTGAATATGTGGAAACGTAAAGGCATGTCCCTGCAAGACTGTTATTTCTAAACCTGCAGCTGAAAGGATCTTAAACTGCTTTCCATCTGCCGTAAGTTACTTTGCACATGAAATGAAGATTGCCCCATTGCATTTTAAGCACTTTAAAGAGTGAAGAGGTGGGGATTGTAAGGAGACTTTCGGCAGTTCAGTGCTACTTTCTTTCACAACACGCTAAAGCACTAAAGCATGTATGATTGTACAATTTTATAATTAGATCTGAGCGTGTGTGTGCTGTGGTTAAAGCATAATGCATTCATTACACGAGAAATTTAAACAGAAACTCGATGACCAGTTTGTTGGTCATAAATGCAACTCTTATCTAAAAATGTACCGTGACAGAATGGACACAATAGGAAGGGATCGTATTTAGTTATAGATTTGCTCGTCAGTAGTTGACCTCACACTTTGATTTTAGAAAATGAGGCTGCCTTTGCATGAATGAGCCATTTTCTCCAATATTTGTCCCAGAAAATAAAGCATTATTGAATGTTTTAAACTTGCTGGAAGACCGGGCACATATAATTGGTATGAGGAATGTTCCGCATGGAGGAATTTGTTGTGTTGTGCATGTTTCATCAGGAATTTTGTGGCAGAACATTACAACATTTCATATCTTCAGATTCTAGTAATCTATGTTTCTTAAAGCTTGTGAAATAGTATCTATTCCTGCTTTCAGTGCTGCAACGGAAAGAATGTTTTCATTGTGCAAATATACTTTGACATACTGCAGAAACAGCAAAGCATTCATTTTATTAAGGTTGAGCTTCAAATTAATTTAATTGTCCAAGTAGGGAAAGGTTTGTGAACTGATTAGAATAAATAAATAAATAAATAAATAGAGATGTATTGAGATGTGCAGCAAGTAACCAGAAATCCCATTTCAAACAATAAACTGGAGTTGAAAATAAAGTAATTGACTGAATGTTTGAGCACAGTTGACTTTCATTTAAAAGATATGCACTATGCTAAGGAAAATTGTGTTTCCCTAAAATATTGTTTACATGAAGGACAAGGGTCTAGTGGTGTGAGGTTTAATATACCCAAGGGTTCTGTTCGTTTTCCCCAAAGAACAGGTCGCTCTGTCACTGTACAGCTGGGCTTAGCTTCCATTCCTTCACATGGAGGGCTTCATCACATTGCCTCAGTAAATACGAGCATGTGGAATAGCAGAGCTCTTCTTTAAAATACTGTGGTAAAGGCTTGGCCTATCTTGATCTGCACATAAACACCGAGGCGTGAAGTCTGCTGCTTTCAGGCTCTTAAGACTGAGGTTCGTCGTGATTCCTGATAACTGCTTGTCGCTAAGGAACAATGACGTTTAGGAAATAGAAGCAAAACAATGGTTTATTTATTTATTTTGTAAACTCTAGCTAATAAAAATAAAAGAGCTATTTATTATTATACTTTTCTAGCAACGTTACTATTCATTTCTTTCTTCCCACATTTCCTTGCATCTCAACACACCCAAACATTTGCAGACAATCCCAGGAGCCGCGTTAATCACAGCCACGCGTCGGGGAAACTTTCCTCCCGCCTTTCCCCCTGCGTCAGGCCAACTAATACTGGAGAGCACAGCAGAGGCCGCAGGAGCACAGAGAGGACGTGACTGGGGGATCGCAGCCCAAACCTTGCTGTTCTTCCAGCGTGCCCTTAGCCGCCTGTTTCTGCCACCGCCTGCTGTGCTCCCTGACCGGGCTGCCCAGCGGCCAGCAGGCAGGCAGGGAACGGGGAAGATGGGGCTGAGGGGTCGGGGGGGGGGGGGGCGGCCACCACGGGCCGGTGCGGCTGTGGTGTGGTTGTTTGGTGCTACGCTCCTGAAAAGCAAAATGCTTCGTGTATGCCTGACCAAAGCATATTAAAAATATGTAGACCTGAGCACATGCCGGAGAGGGAGGGGGAAAAATGCCTCTCTAAAAACATCACGGTTTTATTTGCTGTCAAAAACACTCGCGTGCCTCTGCCACTATCACAAGGTATTTGCACGGTGCTGCTCCAAGGCAGGGAGACATCTGATAGAACAGCTTCCTTGGCTGAAGATGGCAGGGGCACGTACTCAGGAACTTTACAGTACGCGTAATTTAAAACAAGCGCATCTTCCAGGGGAGGGCCTGGGAGGC